>NC_074685.1:10141314-10226314 GCF_029448725.1 Salvelinus fontinalis
ATTCCACCCTGAAACCATATAATTGTATGAAATGTATTAGAATCATAAAACTATAATCTGATGATGTGTGTAGTGTTAGTCAGAATTAGAACAAGGACTTTTGTTCCTTTTTAGTATGTAAGCATGGTGCAAGTGGGAAACAAATGATAAGAGGAGCTATCGACCGACAAATTGTACTACTGTGTGCCTTACAGTACATTCTGTCTCCACCCGTGGAGGGGAGAAACTGTTAGGCTTGCAGAAAATTATGAAACATGTTGCAGATTAAACAATGTATCTGTGTAGTGGAAAAACACAGACTGTTTGAGCAAGGCGTAGCTTAAGATTTTAACTTGTTTGTGTGTGTTATAAAGACTGTTTGCATTTTTTATTTTGGAGCGCTATCGTGAATAAACATTCTGACTATTGTAGGCTGTGACTTTTGTCTGTTTCATTCAACCTGAATCTTACAAACTCTGGGTTGCAGACTGAGTAGTTTAATTGAAGTTCATTTTAAGAACATTGAGAACAAAATTCTCGTAACATTTTGGTCCTTCGAGCCGGATTCCAATACCTGTCCCTGTCGTCCAAAGGTAACACGCCTTAAACCGTGCACGGGCGGGTTGTTGACCCGTAAATTAAAGACCTGTCCCCTGACATTGGGGTTCCATAACAGGCCGGTATATATCTAAGGTCGACAGAGACAGTGACGGAATCCAACCGACATTGCTTTTCCCAGCCTACAAGATAAGGTCAGTAAATCTTTATTCACAAATTTGGGGGAATATTTTAAGACATCTTGGACTTGATATTTTAAACACCTAGAATTAATCAAGGATGGGAACTTAGGTATTAACGAAATCGATAAGGGAACAGGTCCGCAAAAGACCTGAGGTACATGTGCAATACCATAAATAAAACTAGCTTAATAATTGAGGTCTGTGAGAAAAGGCCGAGAGGTTATTAAGAAGGGATAAAAAATAGGTGCTGTGAGATAGGATGCTGTGCAAATAGGATAACTTAAATGGTTAATTAACATTATAAATTAACCATAGATCCGAATCAAAAGCCATACCTAAATAAAAGTTCTAAATTGAGGAGAGGCGAGGATATAAAATAGGGTTTGTGAGAACTTAAATGGTCAATTAACAAGAGTGAATTAACCATAGATCCGATTCAAAAGACAATACTGAAATAAAGTCCAAAAAGGAGAGGCGAGAGATTTGAATTAAACGAAACAAGGTAAATTAATCATAGATCCAAATTGATTTGAATTAAACGAAACGAGGTAAATTAATCATAGATCCAAATTAATTGATTTGAATTAAAATAGTCATAACATAACAAAACCAAGTTAAAATGGGAAGTAAAGGTTCTAAGGGATGTGGAGAACTCATGGGTGATGAACGATATATGGAGTTAATTAAAAGATAAACGAAATGTAGATTATGGCCTAAAATGGAGAAAGACATATGGGTTTGAAGGTTGCCTGGACGTGGGGAAATTGGAGTCTATGATTACACAAATGCATTAGGAATGTGGAAAGGATGAGAATAAGCAGAGAGAACAAGGTTTAAACACAGCTAGGGTCTGGCTTTCAGAAGCAAGAAAGAGGGAGGAAGGAGAGAAAAAAGTCAGGAAAGTCAAGAAAAGAAAGTCACAGAGAGTCAAGAAACACCACCCCAAAAACTATATCCATCTATGGTAGACCAAGCGTGGAGGAGAAAAACCCGACGATGAGATGGTGGTGGTTCGGAGAAGGGTGCAGTTGCCGCCCCAGGCAGAGCCTCTCCCAGCTTATGATCAGGGTGCGGGTGGTGTAGAGCTAGAGAGAGAGAGAGAAATAGAGAGGGAGAGGGAGCAGGAGCTGATTGTTGCAGCATTGAGGAAAGTGGAGTTGAAAGAGCATGGGCCGAGGCTCAAACAGTAAAGGATAGAGACAGGTCGTTGAGGGGAAAATATCAGGCACATTCTCCAAGACAGAATCGATCAGGACTACTCAGGAGAACATCAGACACAGGAGAAAGAAATAGACTAAAACCAAGGAGAGAGTTTCAGTATTATAGTGGGGAAGAAGACGGTGAGGAGAGAGAAGAGCAGTATCCCCTGATAGAACTACACAATCCCCAAGCTGGGGTGGGGGATAACGAACCTACAGTTCGGGTCTACAGGCCCTGGACACAAGAGGGATATAGAGAAAGCAGTATAAGGGATCCTGTTAGAGGAATTTAATTCCTATGAGTTCGTTAACCAATTCAATTATAACAAAGCAACACTCTGTCCGTTTCTAAGAATTTGTAAGGTTCTTATTTGCATAAAATAGACAAAGACCAGTCTCCAAATTAATCAATAGCGTTTATTCTCGAGCGCTCTGTTTATCATTTCCGGTACATTGGTCTATATACCTCACATTTCGTCATAAACGTCCCTCCTCCTCTCAGATACAATGGCAACATAGTTCACAAGTCTTCTTCACATACATTGTCTGCCACCTATTATACAATCTACTACAAGGCCAAGGTCTCTCCCCTCCCTGGGTGGGGAGACTTCCATCCCTGTTATCAGTTTCACAGTGGTCACAAGTTGTCTGCCACAGTTCCTTGCCTACCAACAGTCCCTCTTTCTTATGGACAAACATTCTTCATCAGACAGGATATAATTCTGTTAGTTATAATTCTACGTTAAATGTATAAATCCTTTAGTCATTATTCATAAAATTCCCATAACAATCCAGACTTTGACTAAATATTATACATACGAACACACATCTATTTTTATTAGATAACAATCCACACTTTTGAATAAATATTAAAAACCACACATCTATTTTTATTGGAAATATCTATGGTTATCCAAAATCAACCTAATTATACCAATATATGCATTTACACTGACTGTTCTAGGCCTACATCAGAATCATAACTCTTCTTATCAGGATTTTCGTTAGGATCTTCAACAAAGAAATAGTCTAAATTGCTAAACAAGGAAAACTCCTAAACATTAAAAATGGTCTCGTCCAGCATAGGCTCCTCGTATGTGAAGGAGCCGGATCCATCCGCTAGGTCTGGGGGCATCTATTCATCATTCCACTGGTCAGAGCTTGAGATCGGTCCGTATCTCACCATCTGTTGTGTCATCGATTTCTCCAGAGTCCTAGAAATGAGACCTCTCACGCACGGAATAAAGCAACAGCCGCACAAAACTAACACAGTCACACAGGTGAAGGTAGCCCACAACACAGTGATTATGACAATTTTCCATTTCCCAAACATACTGTCAAACCAATTTGTCAGAGAATTATCCACCCCCCTAGTTCTCTGCCAGAGCCTTGGTCACTGATTCGTCTGGAGCTGTGTTAATTAAAAAATAAACATACAGCAATGAACCCCAATCATTCTACATACCCCGCCCTTTTCTGCCAATTTACATATCGAGAGTCAGTCTATTTTCCCAGGCCATAAGGGAGGTGGCGGATAATTGGTCAGATAACGAACCTACAGTTCGGGTCTACAGGCCCTGGACACAAGAGGGATATAGAGAAAGCAGTAGTAGGGATCCCCACCCAAAGACAGGAATGGCTGGATTTGAGAGAGATTTGAGCGGGCTAGCGTCCAGTTTCAGAATAAACACAGGGAAAATAGAGAGAGCAGTCAGAACTATTGTAGGGAAGGATTGGTTCGCTGTGCGCCTGGCTTGGGTGCCAACGGGGCAGGGCGGGAATGTCATTCAGTGGACCGAGGGGCTAGGGGATCCCTTCAGAGCTAAAATTACAGAATTATGCGCTAACCTGACTGAACATTATCACCGACATGCCAATTTCTCCAAGGTAACTGAATGCAGACAGGGAGATAGCGAGACAGTCAGTCAGTACCTAGAACGTTTAAAATATGTATTTAACGCCAACAGCGGCACGCCAGAACCTCCTCTCGGGGGAGACCAAAACACCCCTTATCACCAGCAATTAAAGATAGCCTTTTTGAGAGGAATGCGCACTGAAGTTAGTAAGGAGGTAAAAAATAACTTAGTAGGATGGGGATTGGCTACCCTGGCCGAGGTAAAAAGATATGCTCTCCACCATGAACAGCATGTGCAGACAGAAAAGAAAGAAAACGGGAAAGATGAGTTTCTAATGGCAGTTCTAGAAGACAGGGCCACAGGAGGAAAAGACAGAGAGGACAGGACTAGGTCAGACAGAAAGGGAACGTCAGGGGAGGGGAGGAAGGGGGGGCTAAAAGTTTACAATTGTCAGAAAAAGGGACATTTTGCTAGAGATTGCGAGGCCCCATGTGAACATTGTGATGGGAAGGGACATAATCACCACGATTGCAAACAGAAACCAAAGGGAAAGGGGGATAAAAAGGAAAAGAGAGAGAGGCGCCCAAAACTTGACTCAGAGGATGAAGACGATGAATCCTGAGTAGAAACTAAAACAGCTAAAATAGTCAGGGAGGATTTAGAAGACTGGTACGGTAAACATGACAGTGACCATAGTGATGATAAAATAGACATGTAGGACAGCTATATGTTAGCGAGGATGCACCGAAAGGGATTCAATCTTCTGGGGGAAAAAATTATTGTTCTTCCGCATCTGGCCATCATTGTGTTGAGACTCTCGACACCCATAAGCCTCAAACATGAAATGACTGAGGGGAAGGCGACAGTACCAGTACTCAGCATACCAGTATATCAAAGCTGTGCCCTGTTAATCTATTGGGGAGGGATGTGATAAAACTCTTGAATATAGCAGTAACACCTACAGACAAAGGTATGAAAGCCCAGGTTGTCAAGAATAACATGGTAATCTGTGGGGAAGGGGATCCGTGTTACTGGTATAGTCAGGACTTAATGAGGGGAGGTTTGACCGACATACCCAAAGCATTAATGGAACTAACAGATAATGTAATATCAGGACCCACAAAAATGTCCCCAGATGACTTACACTGTACTCTGTGGTATAACAGGCAACCTGGACCCGACTCTGTATATGAGAAGGCACTTCTAAACATCACTGAATGCACAATAGGTCTAAAATGGTTTCACTAGGATTCCACTCACGCAGCCGTGGAAGTGGAATTACCTGCTCCTATCCAGCAGTTTCACAGAGAAAAATGGAGCCCACATGTGTCCCTTGCTAAAGAGTCTTCCGAGAAGTGGAAGGATATGGGATATTGGGTAACAAAGGGGAAACGACTAGCAGACTGGGTCACGGGGGAGGGGGGTGTACAACATAGCCCATCCACAGACAGATACAGACGCAAATTAAACTGGAGAGCTAACAGTGCCCCAACAGTGCACATTAGTGATTGTGGGGGGGACTTCTAAGAAGCAGAGTACCTTTTGACAGAAGAACAGGAGACAGATTTAAAAGGGATACCCGAGTATTTGTGGTCTCAGGGTCCCTCTGATGTAGGATTAATTAACTTCTTTGGGACAGGGGGGCAGTATTGAGTAGCTTGGATAAAAAGGTGCCCAGAGTTAACTGCCTGCTACTCTGTCCTAAAAGCTAGAATATGCATATAATTGGTAGATTTGGATAGAAAACACTCTGCAGTTTCTAAAACTGTTTGAATAATGTCTGTGAGTATAACATAACTCATATGGCAGGCAAAAACCTGAGAAAAAATCAAACCAGGAAGTGGGAAATCTGAGGTTTGTAGTGTTTCAACTGTTTGCCTATCCAAGATACAGTGGAAATGGGGTCATGTTGCACTTCCTAATGCTTCCACTAGATGTCAACAGTAATTAGAACCTTGTTTGATGCTCCTACTATAAAGGAGGGGGGAATGAGAGGGGATTGAGTCAGAGGTGAGTCAGAGGTCTGGCAGAGTGCCACGAGTTGGCCACGCGCATTCACATGGTAGCTTGCGTTCCATCGCATTTCTGAAGACAAAGGAATTCTCCAGTTGGAACATTATTGAAGATTTATGATAAAAACATCCTAAAGATTGATTCTATACTTAGTTTGAAATGTTTCTACAGACTGTAATATGACTTTTCGTCTGAACTTTCGCCTGGAACTGCCAGCGCGTCGTCAGTTTGGATTGTGTACTAAACGTGCGAACAAAAGGAGTTTTTTGGACATAAATGATGGACTTTATCGAAACAAATCAAACATTTATTGTGGAACTGGGATTCCTGGGAGTGCATTCTGATGAAGATCATCAAAGGTAAGGGAATATTTATAATGCTATTTCTAACTATGTTGACTCCACAACATGGCGGATATCTCTTTGGCTTGTTTGGGCTCTGAGCGCTGTACTCAGATTATTGCATGGTGTGCTTTTTCGGTAAAGCTTTTTTGAAATCTGACACAGCGGTTGCATTAAGGAGAAGTTTATCTAAAGTTCCATTCATAACACATGTATTTTCATCAACATTTATAATGAGTATTTCTGTAAATTGATGTGGCTCTGCAAAATCACTGGATGTTTTGGAAGCAAATCATTACTGAACGTAACGCGCCAATGTAAACTGAGATTTTTGAATATAAATACGAACTTTATCGAACAAAACACATGTATTGTGTAACATGTAGTCCTATGAGTGTCATCTGATGAAGATCATCAAAAGTCAGTGATTAATTTTATCTATATTTATGCTTTTTGTGACTCCTCTCTTTGGCTGGAAAAATGGCTGTGTTTTTCTGTGATTTTGCGGGGACCTAACATAATCGTTTGTGGTGCTTTCGATGTAAAGCCTTTTTGAAATCGGACACTGTGTGGGATTAACAAGAAGTGTATCTTTAAAATGGTGTGAAATACTTGTATGCTTGAGGAATTTTAATTATGGGATTTCTGTTGTTTTGAATTTGGCGCCCTGCACTTTCGCTGGCTGTTGACGAGGTGAGATGCTACCGTCCCACATACCCTAGAGAGGTTAACGCAGCAATATGTAACTTTTTGGGCGACCCAAATTCATAGAAATTCATGTTACACAATACATTTCGTTCGATAATGTGCATATTTATAGCCACAAATCTTGGTTTACATTGGTGCCATGTTCAGAAATGGCTCCAAAATATCCGGAGAAATTTTAGAGAGCCACATCATCTAACATAAATACTCATCATAAACTTTGATGAAAGATGCATGTTTTACATATAATTAAAGATACACTGGTTCTTAATGCAACCGCTGTGTCAGATTTAAAAAAAAAACTTTAGTAAAAATCACACCATGCAATAATCTGAGACGGTGCTCAAATATAAATAACATTTCTCCGCCATGTTGGAGTCAACAGAAATACGAAATTACATCATAAATATTCCCTTACCTTTGAATATCTTCATCAGAATGCAATGCCAGGAATCCCATTTCCACAATAAATCGTTTTTTTGTTCGACAATGTCCATTACTTATGTCATATTAGCAACTTTATCTAGCATGTGTAGTACACGTGTCCAAACACCGGCGCATTGAAGGCAAACGTCAGATGAAAACTTCAAAAAGTTATATTACAAGTCGAATAAACTGGTCAAACTTAGTAGAGAATCAGTCTTTAGGATGTTGTTATCACATATATCCAATAACGTCCCAACCGGAGCATTTCTTCATGTCTGTATAACTCATGGCACACATGGACATCGCATGGCTAGCGTGCGTGGCCAGGAACTAGAAATCTGCCAGACCAGTCACTCAAATAGCTCCCATGCGGAGCTATTGTGAAATAGCACAGTTACAAGTGGAAATCAAACTGGATGGACAACAGAAATAGAGGAAGGACTAAGAACAAACAAGAGAGAACTATTATAAAGTAGACTGTGTCTGTAAAATGTGTATAAGATGTATAAATTGAAGGTAAAAACAGAAATGTTTATCAGTTTACTCCAATTGGGGGATCGGTGGTAGGGTTTGCGGGGAATAATAATAAAGGTATACTCTTTAAAAAAAGTATGTATGTCTATGTAGGTATGTGTATGTATATATGTGTATATGTATGCATACGTGAATGGATATATATATTTACCCCCCAAAAATATGGGGGATTGGAAATGATGCAGACAATTACATTGGAAGCAACATTCTTTCCGCAATATTAAGCTGATCCACCCCCCCAAAAAAATCAAAAAATAAAATTGCTCCCTTCCAGCCCCACATCACACTAGAGGCTTCATTCCACGTTCTACTGACTGTTGACATCTAGTGGAAGGCGTATGAAGTGCAAACAGATCCATAAATTACAGAGATTTGAATAGGCGATGACTTTCACATCGACCCTTTTCAGATTTTTTACATCCTGTTTGGAAGTTTTCCTGCCAAATGAGTTCTGTTATACTCACAGACATAATTCAAACGGTTTTAGAAACTTCGGAGAGTTTTCTATCAAATAGTAATAATAATATGCATATGTTATCATCTGGGACAGAGTAGGAGGCCGTTCAATTTGGGCACAAATTCATCCAAAAGTGAAAATGCTGCCCCCTAACCCAAACAGGTTTTAAAGTCCCCGGGCCACTAGGAGCGACATGCTGTGTTGTCATGTGTTACTGCCTTGCTATGTTGTTGTCTTAGGTCTCTCTTGTCGTGGTGTGTTTTTGTCCTATATATGTGTATGTATGTGTGTACTGTATATATTTCTTATCCCAGCTCCCGTAGGAGGCCTTTTGCCGTCATCGTAAATAAGAATTTGTTCTTAACTGACTTGCCTAGTTAAAGGTTGAATAAATGTTTGTACCATGTTGTGTTTTCATGTTTTCTTAGGTCTCTCTTTATGTAGTGTTATGGTGTCTCTTTTGTCATGTGTGTTCTGTCCTATATTTGTATTTTATTTTTAATCCCAGCCCCCGTCCCCGCAGGAGGACTTTTGCCTTCTGGTAGACCGTCATTGTAAATACGAATTTGTTAACTGACTTGCCTAGTTAAGAAAATGGATGGTGAAACTTGCCAGCCAAACAGAAAAGCAAGGCGAAGCAATTCAAGCATTCATGAAAGTCATATTGAAAAAAAGTATTTTATAAGGCGTGAAGACACAATAATTAAGTGGAACTTTATAGTTACGCGGTAACATCACGTGCCACGCATAGTCCTACCTTCAAAATGATTCGGCAATCATTATTTATTCGAAAAACACAGTTACCATCATTGTCGAAATAAGAAAGTTAGACAGAAAAAAAATCCGCCCGTTGGACAAATAAAAATGCTTTGCATTAGAAAATGTCTCATATCTGCCGTTTCCATTACACATATCATATCATGAACAATAAAACCCCTAAAGAGACCCTGGTGCTTTCTCTACATGGCTGGACTGGCACAGGGAAGAACTTTGTCAGCCAGCTGATAGTTGAAAAGATCTATAAGGAGGGCATGGCCAGCCGTTTCATCCACCAGTTTGCATCTACAGTTCACTTCCCCCTATCAGAGATTGAGAACTACAAAGTAAGATATAGGACGTAAATGTATTTTGTGGCTATGCTGTAAGTTATTCTTCACAGCTCTAGTCTGTGTTTAATACTGTTGTGTTTATCCCCATTGTCCAGTCAGAGCTGCAGCAGTGGATCAAAGGCAATGTCACCAACTGCCCACGCTCCATGTTCATCTTTGATGACATGGACAAGATGGACGCTGATCTGATCGACTGTATAAAGACCTACCTGGACTACTACCAAAAACTGGACGGGGACTCCTACTGCCAAGCCATCTTCATCTTCCTCAAGTAGGGGAGACAGACCAGCAGTGTGTGTTTAAGAAATAACTTTAGTATTTTCTTCAACTAGATCTACGGTTGTGGCCAAAAGTTTTGAGAATGACATAAATATTCATTTCCACAACGTTTGCTGCTTCAGTGTCTTTAGATATTTTTGTCAGATGTTACTATGGAATACTGAAGTATAATTACAAGCATTTCATAAGTGTCAAAGGCTTTTATTGACAATTACATGAGGTTGATGCAAAGAGTCAATATTTGCAGTATTGACCCTTCTTTTCAAGACCTCTGCAATCCGCCCTGGCATGCTGTCAATTAACTTCTGGGCCACATCCTGACTGATGGCAGCCCATTCTTTCATAATCAATGCTTGGAGTTTGTCAGAATTTATGGGTTTTTGTTTGTCCACTCGCTTCTTGAGGATTGACCACAAGTTCTCAATGGGATTAAGGTCTGGGGAGTTTCCTGGCCATGGACCCAAAATATCCTTAGCGCTCACCTTGTCTTCTCCAGACAAGCTTTTTTCCGGATGCCCCAAACAATCAGAAAGGGGATGCATCAGAGAAAATGACTTTACCCAAGTAAAGCAGTCCAATCCCTGTACCTTTTGCAGAATATCAGTGTGTCGCTGATGCTTTTCCTGGAGAGAAGTAGCTTCTTTGCTGCCCTTCTTGACACCAGGCCATCCTCCAAAAGCCGTCACCTCACTGTGTGTGCAGATGCACTCACACCTGCCTGCTGCCATTCCTGAGCAAGCTCTGTACTGGTGGTGCCCCGATCCCGCAGCTGAATCAACTTTAGGAGACGTTCCTGGTGCTTGTGTAAAGGATGTGAAATGGCTAGCTAGTTAGCGGGTACGCGCTAGTAGCATTTCAATCAGTTACGTCACTTGCTCTGAAACCTAGATGTAGTGTTGCCCCTTGCTCTGCAAGGGCCGCGGCTTTTGTGGAGCGATGGGTAACAACGCTTCGTGGGTGACTGTTGTTGATGTGTGCAGAGGGTCCCTGGTTCGCGCCCGGGCGTGGGGACGTACTAAAGTTATATTGTTACATTGATGCTGTTGACCCGGATCACTGGTTGCTGCGGAAAAGGAGGAGGTTGAAAGGGGGGTGAGTGTAAAGGATGTGAAATGGCTAGCTAGTTAGCGGGTACGCGCTAGTAGCGTTTCAATCAGTTACGTCACTTGCTCTGAAACCTAGATGTAGTGTTGCCCCTTGCTCTGCAAGGGCCACGGCTTTTGTGGAGCGATGGGTAACGACGCTTCGTGGGTGACTGTTGTTGATGTGTGCAGAGGGTCCCTGGTTCGCGCCCGGGTATGGGCGAGGGGACGTACTAAAGTTATACTGTTACACTTGCTGGACTTTCTTGGGCACCCTGAAGCATTCTTCACAACAATTGAACCGCTCTCCTTTAAGTTTTTGATGATCCGATAAATTGTTTATTTAGGTGCAATCTTACTGGCAGCAATATCCTTGCCTGTGAAGCCCTTTTTGTGCAAAGCAATGATGACGGCATGTGTTTCCTTGCAGGTAACCATGGTTGGAGAGGATGAACAATGATTCCAAGCTTCCAGTCTGTTATTCGAACTCAATCAGCATGACAGAGTGATCTCCAGCCTTGTCCTTGTAAACACTCACACCGGTGTTCACGAGAAAATCACTGACATGTCAGCTGGTCCTTTTGTGGCAGGGCTGAAATGCAGTGGAAATGTTTTTGGGGATTCAGTTCATTTGCATGGCCAAGAGGGACTTAGCAATTAATTGCAATTCATCTGATCACTCTTCATAACATTCTGGAGTATTTGCAAATTGCCCTCCCACAAACTGAGGCAGCAGACTTTGACACAAATATTAACTTTCACATTCTCAAATTTTGGCCACAACTGTACAGGCATCCATTATCCTATCTTTCCCACAACTAAGTGACCTGTAGTGACTAGTATTTTACTTAGCTGAAAGTCAGCTGTCAATAAGACATTTAATCATACAAAATTAAAGTTATTTCTGATCCCTTAATATTTACTGTGTGTTGCTCATCTCCATAGCAACGCTGGAGGAGATAAAATAGTTCAGGTGGCCCTGGACTTCTGGAGAGCAGGGCGAGACCGAGCTGAAGGATTTGGAAACACCGCTCTCCTTGTCCGTGTTCAACAACAAGCAGAGTAAGCTAGCTGTTCACTATCACTCTTTAG
Source organism: Salvelinus fontinalis (assembly GCF_029448725.1). Lineage (NCBI taxonomy): Eukaryota > Metazoa > Chordata > Actinopteri > Salmoniformes > Salmonidae > Salvelinus > Salvelinus fontinalis. The sequence goes on from NC_074685.1 coordinate 10,153,127, forward strand.
ATGCACTGTTGTAACTCATTCTCGTATTTAACAAATCATGCATTGAAAGATCAAATCACACATCTGTCTAATGTTAAGATTAATCCCTTTTGTTTATAATCCTGGAATTAGAAAACAAGGCGTTTTAGACCTCAAATACAAAATTCCTGTTTTATTCTGTCCATCCTTGTTTCTTCTCCCTAACCCATCTTATTACTGTCTCGTTCTCACCTTCTCTGTAAAGGTGGGTTCTGGCACACTAGTCTGATGAGCCTGGTGGACTTCTTCGTCCCCTTCCTGCCTCTGGAGTACAAACACGTTCTGATGTGTGGCATGGTTGAGATGGCTGCCAAGGGCCTGAAGCCCAACCAGGAAGTTGCTAACCAGTATGCCAGAGAAATGATTTACTTCCCCAAAACAGAGAAGCTCTTCTCCGTAAAGGGCTGCAAGACCATCAGCAAGCTGTCCCACTACACAGCATTGCAGTTGCGGAATGAACGATCTACGAATCATAATGAGTACTAATTTATGATGATTTTGTAGGTCTGATAAATTGGTCTGCAGTTCCCGACGGCAAAGAAAAAGGGAACATCTACCGCCTACTCTACTGTGGGGACTTTCTTAATGAGAACATCTCCGCCAGTCAGTGACAGAAAGTGGATGACCCTCAGCTATCCGGACATCAACGGGCTTGCCTGCTGTCAGACCTTTCTGAGGAGTGCAGGACACTTGTATAGGCTGACTTTCTCCCTTTCTCACACCATCCTTTTTCACAAGCATTGATCTTAATCAGTTTTGAAGGACACCCCCTTCTCAGAGCGCAGTCACATATGAATCTTGTTGTGAGGCAATATGCAACCCAAAAAATCAGAAAAACAAATGACAACTGTATTTGACAAACTTTTTTATTCACAGTCCAGAATTTAGTTACGACACCTTGTTGCAAAATATGCCATCTGATGTTTTCTCCATCTCCAACACACGGTTTAACCACAGATGTCTGTTATTCCATGCCAGTCCCAACTCTGGCTGTATCTTACAGGCACAGTCTGTATAGAGGAGCGGTTTCCCGGACACAGATTAAGCCTAGTCCTAGACTATTAAACAAGGTCAATCTCCATAAATGCTTTAGTCTAGTACTAGGCTTAATCTGTGTCCGGGAAAACGTCCCATAGAGTTCTTCATTTTACACCAGCAGTACAGCATTAATGCAGCCGTCGTTCTCTGGGTTATTTGTCACCTGGGCGTATTTACCTGAGGAAGAAGAGACATTTTAATCCCTACATTTCAGAAATGGAATTACACTGAGATTGTATGCAGTTTTATATAGTGTTGTCAGGAGTGAGATCAATCTAATACATTGCCATCACTCACTATTCTTTACTTTGGCCACACCCGTCTTATAATCAGACATTTCTGCACCGTTTAATAAAAGTATACATTCTCCTGTAGCAATGCCGGACTACACCAACCCCCAAAGTTCTGCAGCCCTCTGATTAAATAAATAACATATATAGGGCCGGGTTCTCAGACAGTCTAAGCTTAGTCGTAGACTAAGCATGTTTAATGGAGAATCTCCATGGAAAGTGCTTTTTAGTCTAGAGCTAGGCTTAAATTGGTGTCCGGGAAACCGGCCCATACTGATCCAGATAAATATCCATGTGAGAGGACAGGAGCTGACTCACCCCAGATGACCTTTCCCCCCTGCGTTACCAGGCCCAGCTCGCTGACGTTGACCTCTACTACGGTTCCCTTGGTGATGACCCCCAGAGTGGTGTAGAGGGGTGACGAGGGGTTCTTCTTCACACCCAGGATGGGAAGACAGAATGTGGCCTTCAGCTCCGGGTGGGTCACATGGGCCTTTTTGAAGCGTAGACCCTGAAGAGAGGAAAGGGCAGAGGCAGGTAGGACATTTATTTCAGGGGTTTTTGCCTCTTCACTAGGAACATCATTGAAAGAAGTGGAAAACTCTGTTCAACACTGAGCCCACTGGAGGAAGTTTGCCAATGGTCCCCAAAGAGCAAAAAGGTTTAAGTCAAGTCAATTTAAGTTGTTTTACGTCATTTAGTTGAATGCACTGTTTGTAACTAAGTTGATCTAGACTGATACATATGTAAAATGTAGTTGCTCACACAGTGATGAGGGTGTTTACACGTCAAAGTTTCAAACACTGCAACTAACTGAGAAAAGTGGCGACATGCCAAATACTGTATATTAGAGAACATACACATTAGGGCTGGGGATACATTCAAATTAATTATCTTTTTGCGTGATATTCCAAAATGCCTGTATCGCTTAATTTAGTTTTGTATTTGTGTGTTTATATCCACTTGTTCTCATGTCTTTTTGGTCTTGTCTCGTTCGCTCCATCTGTGCACCTTTCCATTCACACCAGAGATCTGTATAATGACGAGATGCTCATGTCTCCGCCCTAACAATGGGAGTCGTTGTCCCAAAGGCGGGAAGGCAGGTGACAAGCTTAGGATAAAAATAAGCCCATAGAAATGTATTGGGCTTAATTTGTACAGATTTTGGCGAGAGTGAAAGCTCTGATTCGGCTTTCTCCCAAGCTCCTCCCCCTACCACTCAAACAGTTTCAACTTGCATTTGAGGTTTGGTCCAACAGAAATCGGTCATATGGACATTCGAAACACATGGAGACATTTTACTGTAGGAGGATAAATTAACCTTTCGAACCATACCCTGTTGATGTTTCAACTCAAATCTTGAGCAGAGCATACACTACTAAAAACAGATGTACCAATTTTCAGTGTGGAAAATTAATGCTCAGTTTCACACGCATTACTGCAGCATTTTAGTCAAATAAAGATTGCTATACAGGCCGTTTAGTCGGTTTTATAAAATGTGCAATAAGCATTAAACAATTATATGGAATTGGCAACTCGTTCCCATTCTGAGAAATAAGGTAGGCCACTTAATTTCAACATGTGAACAAAGTGGACAGGCTAGCATGCTGTTCAAACAGGTGGAGACGGACAGAAGGGAACAAAGTGGACAGGCTAGCATGCTGTTCAAACAGGTGGAGACGGACAGAAGGGAACAAAGTGGACAGGCTAGCATGCTGTTCAAACAGGTGGAGACGGACAGAAGGGAACAAAGTGGACAGGCTAGCATGCTGTTCAAACAGGTGGAGACGGACAGAAGGGAACAAAGTGGACAGGCTAGCATGCTGTTCAAACAGGTGGAGACGGACAGAAGGGAACAAAGTGGACAGGCTAGCATGCTGTTCAAACAGGTGGAGACGGACAGAAGGGAACAAAGTGGACAGGCTAGCATGCTGTTCAAACAGGTGGAGACGGACAGAAGGGAACAAAGTGGACAGGCTAGCATGCTGTTCAAACAGGTGGAGACGGACAGAAGGGAACAAAGTGGACAGGCTAGCATGCTGTTCAAACAGGTGGAGACGGACAGAAGGGAACAAAGTGGACAGGCTAGCATGCTGTTCAAACAGGTGGAGACGGACAGAAGGGAACAAAGTGGACAGGCTAGCATGCTGTTCAAACAGTTGGAGACAGAAGGGAACAAAGTGGACAGGCTAGCATGCTGTTCAAACAGGTGGAGATGGACAGAAGGGAACAAAGTGGACAGGCTAGCATGCTGTTCAAACAGGTGGAGACGGACAGAAGGGAACAAAGTGGACAGGCTAGCATGCTGTTCAAACAGGTGGAGACGGACAGAAGGGAACAAAGTGGACAGGCTAGCATGCTGTTCAAACAGTTGGAGACAGAAGGGAACAAAGTGGACAGGCTAGCATGCTGTTCAAACAGGTGGAGACGGACAGAAGGGAACAAAGTGGACAGGCTAGCATGCTGTTCAAACAGGTGGAGACGGACAGAAGGGAACAAAGTGGACAGGCTAGCATGCTGTTCAAACAGTTGGAGACAGAAAGGAACAAAGTGGACAGGCTAGCATGCTGTTCAAACAGGTGGAGATGGACAGAAGGGAACAAAGTGGACAGGCTAGCATGCTGTTCAAACAGGTGGAGACGGACAGAAGGGAACAAAGTGGACAGGCTAGCATGCTGTTCAAACAGGTGGAGACGGACAGAAGGGAACAAAGTGGACAGGCTAGCATGCTGTTCAAACAGTTGGAGACAGAAGGGAACAAAGTGGACAGGCTAGCATGCTGTTCAAACAGGTGGAGACGGACAGAAGGGAACAAAGTGGACAGGCTAGCATGCTGTTCAAACAGTTGGAGACAGAAGGGAACAAAGTGGACAGGCTAGCATGCTGTTCAAACAGGTGGAGATGGACAGAAGGGAACAAAGTGGACAGGCTAGCATGCTGTTCAAACAGGTGGAGACGGACAGAAGGGAACAAAGTGAACAGGCTAGCATGCTGTTCAAACAGGTGGAGACGGACAGAAGGGAACAAAGTGGACAGGCTAGCATGCTGTTCAAACAGTTGGAGACAGAAGGGAACAAAGTGGACAGGCTAGCATGCTGTTCAAACAGTTGGAGACAGAAGGGAACAAAGTGGACAGGCTAGCATGCTGTTCAAACAGGTGGAGACGGACAGAAGGGAACAAAGTGGACAGGCTAGCATGCTGTTCAAACAGGTGGAGACGGACAGAAGGGAACAAAGTGGACAGGCTAGCATGCTGTTCAAACAGTTGGAGACAGAAGGGAACAAAGTGGACAGGCTAGCATGCTGTTCAAACAGGTGGAGATGGACAGAAGGGAACAAAGTGGACAGGCTAGCATGCTGTTCAAACAGGTGGAGACGGACAGAAGGGAACAAAGTGAACAGGCTAGCATGCTGTTCAAACAGGTGGAGACGGACAGAAGGGAACAAAGTGGACAGGCTAGCATGCTGTTCAAACAGTTGGAGACAGAAGGGAACAAAGTGGACAGGCTAGCATGCTGTTCAAACAGTTGGAGACAGAAGGGAACAAAGTGGACAGGCTAGCATGCTGTTCAAACAGTTGGAGACAGAAGGGAACAAAGTGGACAGGCTAGCATGCTGTTCAAACAGGTGGAGACGGACAGAAGGGAACAAAGTGGACAGGCTAGCATGCTGTTCAAACAGGTGGAGACGGACAGAAGGGAACAAAGTGGACAGGCTAGCATGCTGTTCAAACAGTTGGAGACAGAAGGGAACAAAGTGGACAGGCTAGCATGCTGTTCAAACAGGTGGAGACGGACAGAAGGGAACAAAGTGGACAGGCTAGCATGCTGTTCAAACAGGTGGAGACGGACAGAAGGGAACAAAGTGGACAGGCTAGCATGCTGTTCAAACAGGTGGAGACGGACAGAAGGGAACAAAGTGGACAGGCTAGCATGCTGTTCAAACAGTTGGAGACAGAAGGGAACAAAGTGGACAGGCTAGCATGCTGTTCAAACAGTTGGAGACAGAAGGGAACAAAGTGGACAGGCTAGCATGCTGTTCAAACAGGTGGAGACGGACAGAAGGGAACAAAGTGGACAGGCTAGCATGCTGTTCAAACAGTTGGAGACAGAAGGGAACAAAGTGGACAGGCTAGCATGCTGTTCAAACAGGTGGAGACAGAAGGGAACAAAGTGGACAGGCTAGCATGCTGTTCAAACAGTTGGAGACAGAAGGGAACAAAGTGGACAGGCTAGCATGCTGTTCAAACAGGTGGAGACGGACAGAAGGTTGTGTTCATAACAATTCAATTGTTTTGCCCTGTTAGCTGAATTCAGAGCTTCTGAAATTATACCTAGGTCAAAGTTGGCTGAACTTGCAATATAAATATTAGGGATGCACAATATAAAAAGTGAGCATATCGGAATTGAGCGATATTAACAAAAAACGCCAACATCGGTCCGATGTCTAGTTTAACACCGATGTGCAAAACCGATGTCAAAGCTGATGTGCATACCTATAACGTCACTACGTCATCTACCTATGCCATGAAAAATACAGCGCTACACAGAACCAAAGCAGAAAAATACTAAGCGCACACGTCCAACAACTAAACAAGTTCAAGTCGAGCAGTCATTTGAAAGAGTAAGAACATTTCAGCGAGACAACTCAAAAGGCAAAATCCATTAAAACGCCAAGATAATGGAATTCATTGCCCTTGACAATCAACCTTTCTCTGTTGTGGATGATGTTGGCTTTCCCCGACTCGTCGAGCACCGGTACACACTACCAAGTAGGCGCTATTTTTCCAGATGTTGCCCTACCAGAGTTACAGTATTGTTGAAACACATCCATGAGCTACTTGCTATGGGCACCACTGGTATTAGCTTCACGACTGACATTTGGACCAACGATGTCAGCCCCATGAGCATGCAGAATCTGACAGCACAGTGGGTCGATAAGGATTTCGTACTGAAGAAAGCCGTATTGCATGCTCAAGAATGTGCTGGTTCTCATACCGCTGCTGCCATTTCAATGGCATTTGAGAACATGTTTGAAACATGAACACACTCCTTGCTCCATTCGAACTGAATCAAGAAATAAGCTAATCAACTGCGTCAGCAGACGTGATACCCTCGGTCATGGCATTGAAGCGCCTGCTCAACAAAACTGCCGACACAGACCGAGGGGTTAAAACTTACAAAAGTACTCAAGGCTGTGAACAAACGATTTGGCGGCATTCTCTCTCTGAGCCTCTTTACTGTGTTGCCCCCATGCTCGATGCTAGGTACAAGGACCGTTACTTTGATGCAGACAAGAAACAGGGTTTACGTGAAATGTTACATACACAGCTGGACAAAATGGAAACGGACACAGTGACAGTGCACACCAAGGAATAGAGGCCACGGACAGACAGAGCTGAAACTTCACTGCTTGACATGGATGATGAAATCCTGGTTGAGAATGAAATGACTGAACAACAACGAAACAGCAAAAAATATGTTTTGATTACGTTTTACTGGTAATGGGGACACGTAAATGCCAACAAAATAACTTTTTGGTCACTGCAGGTGGCACTAGTGCACTTCACAAAATAGATGGCATCATGAGGTAGGAAAATGATGTGGATATATTAAAGCAACATCTCAAGACATCAGTCAGGAAGTTAAAGCTTGGTCGCAAATCGGTCTTCCAAATGGATAATGACCCCAAGCATACTTCCAAAGTTGTGGCAAAATGTCTTAAAGACAACAAAGTCAAGGTATTGGAGTGGCCATCACAAAGCCCTGACCTCAATCCTATAGAAAATGTGTGGGCAGAACTGAAAAACTGAAAAGGCCTACAAACCTGACTCAGTTACACCAGCTCTGTCAGGAGGAATGGGACAAAATTCACCCAACTTATTGTGGGAAGCTTGTGGAACGCTACCCAAAACGTTTGACCCAAGTTAAACAATTATAGGCAATGATACCAAATACTACTTGAGTGTATGTAAACTTCGGACCCACTGGGAATGTGATGAAAGAAATAAAAGATGAAAGAAATAATTATCTCTACTATTATTCTGACATTTCATTCTCAAAATCTGACTTCAACTGTATGTATGTATATACATGTGTGTGTGTATGTATACACAATTAGTATTTGGTATCATTGCCTATAATTGTATGTATACACACATATGCTTACATACACACGCATATATACACACACACACATACATGTTTACACACACACGTATATGTTTACATAAACACACACATACATATACACTAGAGGTCGACCGATTAATCGGAATGGCCGATTAATTAGGGCCAATTTAAAGTTTTCATAACAATCGGTATTTTTGGACACCGATTATGGCCGATTACATTGCACTCCACGAGGCGGGCGAACTACCTGTTATGCGAGTGCAGCAAGGAGCCACGGTAAGGTGCTAGCTAGCATTAAACTTATCTTATAAAAAACTATCAATCTTAACATAATCACTAGTTAACTACACATGGTTTATGATATTACTAGTTTATCTAGCTTGTCCTGTGTTGCATATAATCGATGCGGTGCCTGTTAATTTATCATTGAATCACAGCTTACTTCGCCAAAAGGGTGATTTAACAAGCGCATTCGTGAAAAAAGCACTGTTGTTACACCAATGTGTACCTAACCACAAACATCAACTCCTTTCTTAAAATCAATACACAAGGATATATTTTTTACACCTGCATATTTAGATAATATTGCCTGCTAACATTAATTTATTTTAACGAGGGAAATTGTGTCACTTCTCTTGCGTTCTGTGCAACAGAGTCAGGGTATGAGAGGCAGTTTGGGCCGCCTGGCTCGTTGCGAACTGTGTGAAGACCATTTCTTCCTAACAAAGACAGTCAACTTCGCCAAACGGGGGATGATTTAACAAAAGCGTATTTGCGAAAAAGCACAATCGTTGCACGAATGTACCTAACCATAAACATCAATGCCTTTCTTAAAGTCAATACACCAAAGTATATATTTTTTCAAACCTGCATATTTAGTTAAAAGAAATTCATGTTAGCAGGCAATATTAACTAGGGAAATTGCGTTCAATGCACGCAGAGTCAGGGTATGTGCAACAGTTTGGGCCGCCTGGCTCGTTGCGAACTAATTTGCCAGAATTTTACATAATTATGACATAACATTAAAGGTTGTGCAATGTAACAGCAATATTTAGACTTATGGATGCCACCCGTTAGATAAAATACCGAACGGTTCCGTATTTCACTGAAAGAATAAACGTTTTGTTTTCGAACTTATATTTTCCGGATTTGACCATATTAATGACCTAAGGCTCGTATTTCTGTATGTTATTATATTATAATTAAGTCTATGATTTGATATTTGATAGAGCAGTCTGACTGAGCGGTGGTAAGCAGCAGCATGCTCGTAAGCATTAATTCAAACAGCACTTTCCTGCATTTGCCAGCAGCTCTTCGCTGTGCTTCAAGCATTGCGCTGTTTATGACTTCAAGCCTATCAGCTCCCGAGATTAGGCTGGCAATACTAAAGTACCTATTAGAACATCCAATAGTCAAAGGTATATGAAATACAAATGGTATAGAGAGAAATAGTCCTATAATAACTACAACCTAAAACTTCTTACCTGGGAATATTGAAGGAACCACCAGCTTTCTTATGTTCTCATGTTCTGAGCAAGAAACTTAAACGTTAGCTTTTTAACATGGCAGATATTGCACTTTTACTTTCTTCTCCAACACTGTGTTTTTACATTATTTAAATCAAATTGAACATGTTTCATTATTTATTTGAGACTAAATTGATTTTATTGATGTGTTATATTAAGTTAAAATAAAAGTGTTCATTGTTCATTCAGTATTGTTGGAATTGTCATTATTACAAATATATAGATTAAAAAAAAACATTTTTTTTTTTAATGGCTGATTAATCGGTATCGGCTTTTAGAAAAATCATAAATCGGTTGACCTCTAATATATACACACACAATAAATATATATATATATATTATACACACACACACAGTATGCTAGTGAGTAATGGCACCATCCTTCTTACCATGGGTCTGATGAAGCGTTCATATTTGGGAGGCTTGCGGGTGAAGTTGTCACCTACGAAGCACACTTTGGTCACCATCCTCTTCCAGGCCTTCTTCTGCCTCTTGCCTGTACGGATTACTTTGAGCACCTCTGTCTCCCCCTGGGCCCGAACCTTGGGCAGGGGCACCTCCCATTTACCCTACAGGGAGAAACAGAATATCCAATCAGAGACCATTTCAGGACACCTTTAAGAACCTGTTTTCAACTAAACTGGCTTGGGCTTTGCACACGTAGGTCCAATTTCATTGAACGTGCATTTAAGTTAAGGACTAGGCTTAATATGGGATTGTTGGAAACCAGCCCATACAGTTTTATGTTGACATTTGAAACAATTAGTCAGCTAGGTATTGTTCCCTTTTATACAAGATAATCTGTTCAGACATACACTGTCTTCGGTGAGACATGACGAAAACAAGTAAAAGAAAGGCATCGAATACTCACAGCCTTCTCCTTCCTCTTCTGTTTGATCATGTTGGAGAGGATCTTGGCGCGTGACTGTCCCTCTCTGTCCAGCAAGTAGGCTGGTACTGCTCCCTCAGGAGTCTTGTCGTCGTTCTTCTGCTTGGTCTTCCTCTGTTCGTGCATTTTCAGGCTGTGGTGAGACAGGTTGTGGTACATAGCTGTCAACAAACAGCGCCAATGGCAAATCAAAGGAAACATTTGTTTGCCCGTGCTACAGACCGCTATATTGGTCTGTTAATACAGGACTAGTAAAGGCCCAGTACACTACTTTCATTATAATAAAAAATATATGTTATTCTGATTTTTCAGAGGGTGTTGCTGCATGGTAGTGTACGACATATATACTCACGTCTTCTTCATCTGGATCTTCTCAGAGTGCCTCTGTTTGTGGTAGAGTTTGGCCTTCAGACCAATCATCTTCCTGGCTTTGTGTGAGCGCTCATGGGCCTCACGGCTCTCCTTCTTCCTCTTCCTCTCCTGATGGTCCAGGCGCTGGCCATGGCGCTTGCGATGTAACTCAATGTGTTCGTTCTGGGGCTGGGGTAAGAGGAAAAAAAGGATTACAGTTCGACTTCTTTTTTAAAGGGTTGGGGCTTTCTGAATGTGTGCTAAGTAAACAAACATCACAAATCATTTATGATTTCTGAATATATAAAGGTCGGCTTACTTGGCTCAAGCATCCTCAAAATATGTTTGCAATGATGACCATTAAAGTAACTTAGTTAGCTAATTGTTGATTGATTAGCGTTAGTTACTTGAGGTAAGGCAAGATCAAAACAATTCAGTTCAGCGGGCGTATTCCTAAAGTATGTTTCATAGTAATTTCAAATTATATTAACTATTGTGCATCGGATTTGCAAATATGTATCTGAAACAAGCCGTGGTTTTATATCTAGAGCAGTTCGACCAACAAAACACATTTGAGACACTGTCGTCAGGCGTCTGCCACATGTTAGCTAGGCAGCTTGCTAACTTTGCATGCTAACAGGTTTTCCTATCAAATATGTTATATAGAACGTGAAACGTGGATATCTTACCATTTTGTGTCTTGAATGTTACGTGTTCAGGTATAATACTTATTTGATTGAACTGGTTGTTTCAAATATGTTTATCTTTCGTTGTTTTGACTTAAGGCTTGGGTCGTTGGTGTTTATTTTCCCCGAAGCCAGAATTTTAGAGGAAGTACGTAATTGGAGTGTCCTCAAACAAATTCCGGAATGAAACCTGGTGCGAGGGTTCAGGAACTGTCCCGTTGCACACTATAAACGGTACTAAATTGACGAGTTACCTATAAATTAATAATAAAAAGTTTTAATAGTTTTAATACTCATTACACTTATCTTTTTAAAATGTAAAACCGGAAGTGAAATTCTGATGCGAATGTATTTTGAAGGTTGCTTTCATGAGGAAAGTGTGAGGAAAATTAGGAAAATGTGGATAGATTTCTTATAGTTGCATCATTGAGATATGAATACATGACTGTTTTTGATTATTGTTATCATGAAAAATGATTTCCGGGCATTTAAAGAATGTGTTTAGCCTATTTTACAGCCAGTTTAAGGCCAACAGTAGGTGCTAAATTCAGAGTTGAGCAGGGGCGAAATTGCCAGACCATGTGGACTATTCCTACTTCTATAAGCATAATCAGGTGCGCGTCCTTACTCAACATTGACAGGAGCGTTTTGAACAAAAGATATACAAATTGACAAAACTCAAATTGAATGAAAATAATAATAATTGTTTCTCAAAAGTGTGCATAGGTTGTGAGTTCTGCAAAACACATGTCCAATCTGACAATGAGAACTGTAGGCCTAAATGACTAAGAATCATGCAGGGCCTAAAATTAACACCACCTGCCAAATGCGGGTCGATTTTGGCACTGGCGGGTAAAATGTCCATTTCCCCAGCCACGTTGGCGGGTGGTCAAGGCTCGACAGTGTGAGCATTTCACTCACATTTGAGAATAAAAATAGTGAAGTATGATCATATTTATAGCAAAGTAAATGCTGCAGTAGCTGTTTTATAAATGAGAAACTACCTGTTGCACATATTCCAATTGGCAGCGGGAAGAGCTTCACAGGATTGGTCGACTTGATTACCAACCAGAGCAGAGGATGGCCATTTGTTTGAAATCAAACCCCTCAGCCAATTAGATGACCAGGAACTTCTACATGAGGCCAGGAAAGCTCTGATAGAACAGGTAATGTAAATGACATCATCATCCCAACTCAACAAAACCTCAATTGGTAGATCACTAAGCAAAACGTTTGGGAACCCCTGATCTAGTGTGGATGTAGGAAGATACGCCTACTGATAGCTAACATCACTTTACAAATAAGAGTATCAATCAAATGTATTTATAAAGCCCTTCTTACATCAGCTGATGTCACAAAGTGCTGTACAGAAACCCAGCCTAAAACCCCAAACAGCAAGCAATGCAGAAGCACAGTGACTAGGAAAAACTTCCTAGAAAGGCCAGAACCTAGGAAGAAACCTAGAGAGGAACCAGACTGAGGGGTGCCAGTGTAACGGATGTGAAATGGCTAGCTAGTTAGCGGGTACGCGCTAGTAGCATTTCAATCAGTTACGTCACTTGCTCTGAGACTTTAAGTAGGGTTGCCCCTTGCTCTGCAAGGGCCGTGGCTTTTGTGGAGCGATGGGTAACGATGCTTCGTGGGCGACTGTTGTTGATGTGTGCAGAAGGTCCCTGGTTCGCGCCCGTGTCGGGGCGAGGGGACGACGTAAAGTTATACTGTTACATTGATGCCGTTGACCCGGATCACTGGTTGCTGCGGAAAAGGAGGAGGTTGAAAGGGGGGTGAGTGTAACGGATGTGAAATGGCTAGCTAGTTAGCGGGTACGCGCTAGTAGCATTTCAATCAGTTACGTCACTTGCTCTGAGACTTTAAGTAGGGTTGCCCCTTGCTCTGCAAGGGCCGTGGCTTTTGTGGAGCGATGGGTAACGATGCTTCGTGGGCGACTGTTGTTGATGTGTGCAGAGGGTCCCTGGTTCGCGCCCGTGTCAGGGCGAGGGGACGACGTAAAGTTAAACTGTTACACCAGCCCTCTTCTGAGTACAGCACAAAGCTGTGTAAAAGCTATGAGCTGAACCACCCAGAGATTCTACAGTTGGTATTTAAATTGTTCTCCTTCACAGGTCTGACACGGAGGGGGAGAGGAAGAGTGATGGTTTCATATATGTTACGAATCCAATTTGTACAATGTTATGAATTTGTGCTTATCTTCAGAAACTGCATAGGGACACCGTTTGATAGTGTTGTGTACACAATGAGATCTCTGCCTATGTACTGTACCGTAGTCTCGTCATGGATTTGTGAGTGTCCACAGAAATAGAGTGTTCATAGAAGAAGACATTATTAGCAATACAGTAGTGGGTTCGTTGGTGATAGTAGCACTACGGTAGTAAAAGTGACCCTAATTGCAATACTACAGTTGTAACAGTGTCCCCATTAGTAATACTACAGTAGTAAGTGTTGTTCGTCTCTCTCTGTAGGCTCTGGGGGGGGGGGTGATGCTGGGTGATCCTGGCTCAGAAACGAGGGGCTAGCCGGGACATCCAGAGTTGCCATGACAACACCCAGGCTGAGAAGAGGTACTTTAATATCGCCGGGGCGGCAGGTAGCCTAGTGGTTAAGCGTGTTGGGCCAGTAACCGAAAGGTCGCTGGTTTGAATCCCCGAGCTGACTAGGTGAAAAATTTGTTGATGTGCCCTTGAGCAAGGCACTTAACTTCTCCTGTAAATCACTCTGGATTAGAGCGTCTGCTAAATGACTAAAATGTAAATGAAGCCTCACATAGTGACAGACCATCTTCTACTTATACCAATCCACAATGAAAGTAAATAGCAATTTCTGAAATTAATCATGTCATTATTGGAGACACTTAAGGGCATTGTGAATTGTACTATTCGTTTTGCTGTTTGTCTTGCTCATCTCCAGTGGGTCTTGTTGCCAGCGAATGACAAATCCCTTTCATCACTATTCTAAATGCAGATCATAATATAACTGTATCAGAGACAAATAGTAGACTCATCAGTTAGCACCATAGAGAAAGATAGGATTCTAGTGCCCAAAAGCCTGTTATAGCATGGCAGCGCCATTGAGGAATTTCACTATTTTGAAGTAATCAACTGGGTGGGACTTCCTATGGGTTAAGGAAGGATCACATAATTCCATCCAGATCACCAGGAGGGATCAGCCAATAATGTATACCTGTGAGTAAACATTCCATAACTGCAAGTAGCAGTAAATCACCAACCTTGACCTTATACCCGTTCAAACAAACTAGGTGGCAGTGTGCACCCTTTCAGTTTGTTTGCCAACTCACAGAATTTGGACTACAAAATGGAGACAGTCTCCATGGCGCCGCCCATGTTCTCACAGACGCCAGAATGGGACAGATACAATGACGCGATGTCTAAGTCCATGTTTAGCACCATTTACCAGGGTCATATTCACTTTTTTCTACAGTGTGCGCTAATAAATATGTCCCAGGTCGTAATGAATCGAATCTTTCCTCCTCCTCGGTTTCAGGGCTACTCTACCGCCCTGCGAACTCTGACAACTGCCACCTTCTCCTTCCAGCTGGACAGCTACGAGGCCATGAACCTCCAGCACCAGAACACCCCGCTCAACAAGATGGCTGGCCTCGCCTGATGACGTCACCTCCTGTTCCTAAACTACAAGAAATGGCTAGAGGATTTGAGATTGTTGCACTTCGAAACAGAACAGTTATGGTTTGACAAATCTCAGCATCCAGTTCAAGCATGTGGCATGGGCATGTCACAAGAGACTAGGATTGGACTAATGGACTCTTGTACCGAACAAGAGCACAATTCAGTTGTTATAGTATGTTTCTGTGGAATATACATGATGTTTGAATGTAAATGTAAACCAGGAAAGCCACTGTCAATACTCTTGTAAGGGTGTTTGCTGTGCAAACAGATTAATCAAGAACATGGTAGTCCGTGTATGAGGGCATATAGTAGTGCTGCTGAACATATTGTAGTAAAATGTATAGACATTGTATGAAAGATGATCTCGTGATGAAATGTGTCATTTCCATGAGTATATAGAACTATCACACTTCAGGTGTCCACAGCACTGTACACAGACAACTGACCTTGCAAAGGTTTATTATTATGATTAAGTCCCATATGGCTCAGTTGGTATTACATGGAGCTTGCAATTTCAGAGTTTGAATCCCACGGGGGACCAGTATAAAAAAAAAAAGAAAATGTATGCACTAACTACTGCAAGTCACTGTAAGAGCATCTGCTAATTGACTAAAATGTAATTATTAATCATTTGAATTATAGATTCATATAAAAATAAATGGTTTTCTAAAAACAAGATCAATGTGACATTACATGGAATGAGGATTGTTCTGGAAAACATTGTTTAAAAAAATGAATTTTCGCTCGTATCAGCGCATCAATGAAGTCGATCACAGTGGTCTTCACATTTCATACCTCTTTGTACTCATGTGCACAGTAACCTGTAAAGAGAGGCTCAGCTGGGATACCACGTCTGGGGAGGGAGAGAGAGTTACCAGTCAAGAGAGAGGACAGGAAGAGACAGTTACCACATTGTATACTACCGTCAAGAGTTGATCATTCTTTTTACTACAACTGGGGGGGGGGGGGGTCACCATGGAATTAAATAGAACAGTAATACAGAGATGTAAACTCAGCAAAAAAAGAAACGTCTCTTTCTCAGGACCCTGTCTTTCAAAGATTTGGATTTTTACGAATTAACTTCACAGATCTTCATTGTAAAGGGTTTAAAACACTGTTTCCCATGCTTGTTCAATAGACAATTCATGAACATGCACCTGTGGAATGGTCGTTAAGACACTAACAGCTTACAGACGGTAGGCAATTAAGGTAACAGTTATGAAAACTTAGGACACTAAAGAGGCCTTTCTACTGACTCTGAAAAACACCAAAAGAAAGATGCCCAGGGTCCCTGCTCATCTGTGTTAACGTGCCTTAGGCATGCTGCAAGGAGGCATGAGGACTGCAGACGTGGCCAGGGCAATAAATTGCAATGTCCGTACTGTGAGACGTCTAAGACAGCGCTACAGGGAGACTGGATGGACAGCTGATTGTCCTCGCAGTGGCAAACCACGTGTAACGACACCTGCACAGGATCGGTACATCCGAAACATCACACCTGCAGGATAGGTACAGGATTGCAACAAAAACTGCCCGAGTTACACCATTAACGCACAATTCCTCCATCAGTGCTCAGACTGTCCGCAATAGGCTGAGAGAGGCTGGACTGAGGGCTTGTAGGCCTGTTGTAAGGCAGGTCCTCACCAGACATCACCGGTAACAACGTCGCCTAAGGGCACAAACCCACTGTCGCTGGACCAGACAGGACTGGCAAAAAGTGCTCTTCACTGACGAGTCGCGGTTTTGTCTCACCAGGGGTGATGTCGGATTTGCGTTTATCGTCGAAGGAATGAGCGTTACACCGAGGCCTGCACTCTGGTGCGGGATCGATTTGGAGGTGGAGGGTCCGTCATGGTCTGAGGCGGTGTGTCACAGCATCACCGGACTGAGCTTGTTGTCATT
The DNA here is from genome assembly GCF_029448725.1 of Salvelinus fontinalis. NCBI lineage: Eukaryota > Metazoa > Chordata > Actinopteri > Salmoniformes > Salmonidae > Salvelinus > Salvelinus fontinalis. Next base: position 10,169,620 of record NC_074685.1, read on the forward strand.
GCAGGCAATCTCAATGCTGGGCGTTACAGGGAAGATATCCTCCTCCCTCATGTGGTACCCTTCCTGCAGGCTCATCCTGACATGACCCTCCAGCATGACAATGCCACCAGCCAAAGACAGGAATGTCAGTGTTTTGCCATGGCCAGCGAAGAGCCCGGATCTCAATCCCATTGAGCACGTCTGGGACCTGTTGGATCTAGGGCTAGGGCCATTCCCCCCAGAAATGTCTGGGAACTTGCAGGTGCCTTGGTGGAAGAGTGGGGTAACATCTCACAGCAAGAGGTGGCAAAACTGGTGCAGTCCATGAGGAGATGCACTGCAGTACTTAATGCAGCTGGTGGCCACACCAGATACTGACTTACTTTTGATCCCCCCTTTGTTCAGGGACACATTATTCAATTTCTGTTAGTCACATGTCTGTGGAACTTGTTCAGTTTATGTCTCAGTTGTTGAAACTTGTTATGTTCATACAAATATTTACACGTTAAGTTTGCTGAACATAAACACAGTTGACAATGAGGACGAGGACGTTTATTTTTTTGCTGAGTTTATGTATCTCTATGGGCACGACTTACTGGACCATGCGGCAGCGGTGCTTGGCTAGACGACTGTAGGCATCATTTAGGTCCCTCACATCCCCGTCACTCCACAACCGCTCCCCCACAGCACTGGCACGGGGCCTGAGCATAGGAAACACATTATGGGACCAACAGACTTCTTAGTAATAATCTGTAGGCTATAACATTTCTGAACATATGTGTGAGATAGATGAAAGAAAGGATGTTTCATTATTATTATTATTGATGTGGCGTTGCCTGGTGTACCAGAGTCTAGGGGTCAGGTTGGTAGCATCCACATATTCTCCCCACAGACATGCCTCTCCTCCAATCACCAGCTTTTTCTGGGCATCTGTGCCTGGGTTCAAAGGGTAATTTAGTGGTCAGGGGGTAATCACATTCACATAAACATCATATATGTAAACATTTATGTATGCCAATTTCTGTACTTAATCTTACCACGTGAACACAGTTTTTGGAGGGACATTTTTCTGCTACTTCAATCAACAGGTTTGCATAGTTGCACAGAAATCCAAACCGTGTGACCATCGGCTCATTAGAAAAAAAGCAGATGGCTTTTAGCACGGAGGGGGTTTTCCCTATTCAAACTCAGAAAGTGGGTGACCTCAGAACTGTGTCACATGAATCCACTAGCACTCTAGAACAGCAGGGCCAGGCAACGTCTTTCTTTATCACAAACCATAAAGCAAGTCAATCGCTGTATTGGTCTTTGCTGCCCTACTGTTAATATTGAGTGAGGTATTGTCAGTGGTGGAAAAAGTACCCAATTGTCATATTTGAGAAGTAAAGATACCTTAATAGGAAATGTCTCAAGTAAAAGTGAAAGTCATCCAGTAAAATACGACTTGAGTAAAAGTCTAAAACTATTTGGTTTTAAATATACTTAAGTATCAAAAGTACATGGAATTGATCAAATGTATCAAAAGTAGAAGTATAAATAATTTCAAATTCATTATATTAAGCTAACTAGGCAGCACGATTTTCTTGTTTTTTCATTTACCGATAGTGTGCCCCTGGCTAACACATAATTTACAAATGACACGTGTTTAGTGAGTCCGACCAGATCAGAGACAGTAGCGATGACCAGGGATGTTCTCTTGATAAGTGCGTGAATTGGACCCTTTTCCTGTCCTGCTAAGCATTCAAAATGTAACAAGTACTTTTGGGTGTCAGGGAAAATGTATGGAGTAAAATGTACATTATCCTTCTTTAGGGATGTAGTTGAGTAAAAGTTGGTAATACTATTTATATTTAAGTACAGATACCAACAAAAAAAAGAGACTTAAGAAGTACTTTAAAGTATTTTTACTTAAGTTCTTTACACCACTGGGTTTGTGATGAGTGTTGTGGCCAGTGTGCAAAACGACAAACTAAGAAACCTTAAAATGAACAAGCACCAAATAAGTTGGACATTGTACCAACACAGCAAAGACAAGTAAGAGCCGAGGAATAGTACTTTCCAAGAAATAAAGCCTCTGTCCAAAGCATCTAGATGGGCTGCCTGTGTAAACACAGCCATATAGGACACACACCATTGAAGTTCTGTGGGTCGGCCTTGTAAGTGGCCTGCCAGTCTTGTCCGTAGGAGATGCGGTTGAGGTACCAGGGTGTGGAGAGCAGGGTCTGGTAGCCTGATGCTGTGACCCTCGTCATCTCAGCATTGTACTGCTGCTGGTTGCCTTTCCACATGTGGATTAGTGAGTCTGCCTTCAGCTACATACAGTAGACACACAGATAAACATGCAACATGTGATTGAGAAATAGCCTTAGCAATTAGGGGAATTATTAGTACCAATTAGGGTATAGTACTTCTTTTTGGAGAAAAACATGAAATAGAAAAACAAAATGCCACAGCAGCGCTCTCGTGGATAAGCTTACATCAGGGTACATTCAAGATGCAAAACAACAGAGCAGTGGCCAATAGAAGGAGCGGTCCTCTTGTCAGATGCTTACGGTGGGGTGGTTTTCATCAGTGCATTGGCATTCGTCTCTCTTCGGGGGTAGACATCACAATACAGATGGAGCAAAGTCCAAAGCTGCCTGCATTTGCAAGGTTTTACAGTGCATTCGGAAAGTATTCAGACGCTTTGATTTCCCCCAAATTTTGTTACAGCCTTATTCTAAAATAGATCAAATAGTCCCCCCCCCCCTCAAACTACACACAATACCACATAATGCAAAGCAAAAGCAGGTTTTTAACAATTTTTGCATGAATTAACATAAGTATTCAGACTCTTTACTCAGTACTTTGTTGAAGCACCTTTGGCAGCGATTACAACCGAGACTTCTTGGGTATGACGCTACAAGCTTGGCACACCTGTATTTGGGGAGTTTCTTCCATTCTTCTCTGCAGATTCCTCTCAAGCTCTGTCAGGTTGGATCGAGAGCGTCGCTGTACAGATATTTTCAGGTCTCTCCAGAGATGTTTGATCGGGTTAAAGTCTGGGCTCTGGCTGGGCCACTCAAGGACATTCAGAGACTTGTCCCGTAACCACTCCTGTGTTGTTTTGGCTGTGTGCTTAGGGTCGTTGTCCTGTTGGAAATTGAACCTTCGACCCAGAGGTTCTGAGCGCTCTGGACCAGGTTTTCATCAAGGATCTCTGTACTTTGTTTCGTTCATCTTTCCCTCGAGCCCGAGTCTCCAATTCCCTGCCGCTGAAAAACATCCCCAAAGCTTGATGCTGCCACCACCATGCTTCACCGTAGTGATGGTTTCAGGTTTCTTCCAGATGTGACGCTTGGCATTCAGGTCTAAAGAGTTCAATCTTGGTTTCATCAGAGCAGAGAATCTTGGACTCTCAGACCATGAGAAACTTTAGGTGCCTTTCGGCAAACTCCAAGCGGGCTGTCATGTGCCTTTTACTGAGGAGAGCCTTCCGTCTGGCCACTCTACCATGATGGTCTAATTGGTCGAGTGCTGCATAGATGGTTGTCCTTCTGGAAGGTTCTCCCATCTCCATAGATGAACAATGGAGCTCTGTCAGAATGGCCATTGGGTTCTTGGTCATCTCCCTGACAAAAGCTCTTCTCCCCTGATTGCTTAGTTTGGCCAAGGGGCCAGCTCTAGGAAGAGTATTGGTGGTTCCAAACTTCTACCATTTAAAAATGGAGGCCACGGTGTTCTTCGCGACCTTCAATGCTGCAGAATTTTTTTGCCACCCATCCCCAGATCTGTGCCTCAACACAATCCTATCTCAGAAATCTACGGACAATTAATTTGACCTTATGGCTTGGTGGGACCTTATATAGAAAGATGTGTGCCTTTCCAAATCATGTCCAATCAACTTGTAGAAACATCAAGGATGATCAATGGAAACAGGATGCACCAGAGCCCAATTTCGAGATATATATTTTTATACATTTACAAAAATTTCTAAAAACCTATTTTCGCTTTGTCAGTATGGGGTATTGTATGTAGATTGATGAGGATTTTTTATTTATTTAATCAATTTTAGAATAAGGCTGTAACGTAACACAATGTGGAAAAAGGGAAGGGTTCTGAATACTTTCTGAACGCATTGCATGTCAACTTCTTGCTCATAATGTTTAACATGTTACAGTGTTACTGGTCTTGAATGTAACGCTGATTTAAGAGAAGCATTGTACAGCTGAAAAACAACGCATCCTGAATGCCAAGTGAACATTTATAGAAAGGAAAATAACTGACAATGTAGGAATTGTCAGGGATAGTATTTGGAAAGTAATACACTGCAACAAGCCATGAAGATGTATACTTCAGGCCACCTGTCAACATTGTAATACAGTGTTTCTCAATAATGGTCCTGGGGACCCAAAGGGGTATTTTAACTTTTTGCCCTAAAATTACACAGCTGATTCAAATGATCAACTCATCATCAAGCTTTGATGATATGAATAAGGTTTTTAGTGGTAAGGCAAAAACCAAAATACCCCTTCGGGACCCCAAGACCAGGATGGAGAAACATTTGTAATAGACACTTTTTTAACTGAATAGGCTGCTCTCAAAACCAGCTAGAGCCAAACCCGCCTTCCAACAGTCACCATCTCCCTACAACACAACCTTCTTCCAGAGAGCAGAGATTTCGATACAGCTGTGCAATATTAAAGCGCAAACCTGTTGAGTGAGGTCTTTTAGTTTTGAATCACTATTTTGGCATTTTCAGCCTTGGCGTGTTAGGCCAAAACACAGGGCAATTTCCATATATTTTACACACGTTGAGAGTATAAAAACACCATCTGATGAAGCCAACTGACCCTTGAAGCTGAGCGGCTCGGCTCTGTAGTACTTCTGCCAGTCCTGTCCATAGCTAATGTAGTCTAGGTACCAGGGGGCGGAGAGGATGGTGGTGAAGCCTGCCTCCGTCACCTTCTGAAGCTCCTCCTCCACCTTGTTCCCCATCCACACATGCACTACCGTGTCCGACTTCAACTGCAAGTATTAAACTGATTTGTTAGACTCAGAAAACATGTTTGTCTGTGTATTATTTGTGGATGTGGTCATCAGACTTGGGTTTCAAATGGCCGATCGATTCAAATACATTGAGCGTTTGCTTGAGTCTGATGGGAATTTGATTAAGCTTCCTCGAATCCCCTCTCTGCCGGGGGGGCCAGATGGGTGGTATTTTCAGTTTTGGGACATTTCTTTTGGTCTATTAATCCAGGCAAGCTCAAACAGACACAGATAGACTTATGTGTGTGAACCAAGTTCTGTTGGTTATCTGATAGAGTTGGAAAGGAAAAGCTAATACCAACAGGGGGAAACTATAGAAGCTAAATGTACTACTATGTAAACACCAGGCAAGAAGTGAGTAGGGTAACTGAAGATATTTTGATTAAAGAAATATCCGAATTTGAATTCAGAAAATGACCCTTTGCATTCTAGACAGAGTGGCTGCTTTTCACTCTGCCAGTGCTGATATCTGCTGTTGTTCTGCTACCTTAACACCGTTGTCAAAGACCTCCTGCCAGATCATGTAGCCCTTGTTGATAGTGGTGACGATATCCAAGAGCCTATCATGTGACAGAAAATAACCACATGATAATGTGAATAATTAAGCTTCAGAAAAGAGTGGAAATCAAGGAGAGGAAATCATTGAGAATATATGGATAAGTTAAGGTTTCTCAGGTTGGCCGAATGACTGATCAACGTAATTTGTTTCATTTTAAGGCCATCCAGAGGTCTGAATGAAGCCACACCTCTGGATGTAGAAAGACTCCAGCTTGCTGTAGTCCGTCCCAAAGCCTTGCTGCTCCATGAACTTCTGGATGTCAGGGTTGGACTTCCTGTGGATCACAGAGGCAGAAAGTAGAAGTGTTTTTATTGATGTGCTTGATGTTGGCCAAGACACGGCCTACAGTACGGTTTCTGTGACTTCATTTCCATTGAGTGTCAAACAAGCTAGTGTCACATGGCTGTTGGCTATTGACAATTAGTGTGGTCATACATTTGTAGTGGATGAGCAGTCTGTGGTTAAGTGGGTGCTGAATATGTTAACTGTAACTCCCATTGGAAAATGCATGTTAAATGTCCCTGTCTCACCAGCAGCTGAAGTCGACCTCGTCTCCTCCCAGATGGACGTAGGCATCAGGGAACACTGTGCTGACTTCCTTGAAGAACATTCTCATAAAGTCATAGGTGGTGTTGAGCATGGGGTTGACCGGTCCGAATGAACCAGAGGGGCTGGCTCCAGAGTAACAGGGGGTCAGCAGGTCCTTCTGCCCTGGAAGGGGTGAGCATGAGGGGGAGGGAAGCATGAGTGAGAAGGGTGCATTCGAGAGGAAAGGGGAGTTATTTGGTGCAGATAAAACCAATGCAATTTCAGGTAGCTGCATATTTCAGTTAAATTCTTACAAAAAGATATTGAAAATGTGCATGTCTAAAGGACAAAAGACAACCCTGACCCCCTAGAAATGAACCCCTCGATACAGCCAGAAAATGTTCATCTGAATGACCCCACATTCACCTTTGCCCCATGACTGAGTGTGCCCAGGGGTGTCAAACTCGGGGACAACCCGAATGCCCCTTAGGCGAGCAAACTCGATGATCATCTTCACATCAGAAGGCGTGTACACATGTGTGTACGGGTGGTATGCTCCCTGCAGTCACAGGATAGAAAAAGTTATCTACACACATTTTACATTTATATGAAACATGCATCATTTATGCACGTCCTGTACTTCATGATCACAATGAAGTTTAGACTGGTTATATATCCCTACATCAATGATTACAGATGTGTTAGCAATATGACGGCTCTACCTAGCCCTCCAATAGGCCTTGTGAAGCACCGACCATATTCTTTTCACATTTTACTTTCGCCATATCCCCTTCACCCATCCAGTCCTTTCAGGTGTGTGAAAACTGAAAGCAAAGCAGCTGAAATGGGACCAGGATATCAATAACAACGCCCATCCACTCACATGTTGACTCAGCTGGGGGAAGGTCCGGCTCAGGTAAGGGAAGGAGGGGTCATCTACTATGTGCCAGTGGAACACATTGAATTTGTTCCACGCCATGGCTTCCTGTGTATGGATTGGGGGAGAACATGATGTTTGTTATGAGTATGACGTTATGTTATGCCATTATTAGAAATTGAAAATGATTTGATCATAACGCAAACATTTAACCATAACGAAGTGAACTGAAATCAGGATCCATGTCCTCTCACCAGATTGGCTAAAATGACTTTGATGGGCAGGAAGTGACGAGAGGTGTCCAATAAGAGGCCTCGATGTGCAAACCGTGGGAAGTCGTGAATGTCTGTCCTATTGATGCTTTTCTGTGAAAATAAAACAATTTTAAAATTAAAGTATTATTGAAATATTGGTACAATTTAAACTATTTACATATAATGAATACTGAGTCACTGAGGCCAAAACCACAATGTTGGATTGAAAATAGCTTGCTAAATTGAGGGCAACTGAATGTCCAAATGTGTTGATGCAATACAAACACTTAGAATAATAACAAATGAAAACCAGTGAGGTAGTTTACTTCCGCAATCATACGACTGGTGTTCAGACATGGGTGAGGCCTCCTGGTTGAATGTAGCAAACTATTCACATGGCACTAACGCAAACTTACTGCTCCATATTCATCCTTATACACCAACTGGCTAAAAGTCTCCAGACCTAGCAATTAGGAAACGAGACACAGACAATGGTTAATCAACAGAGTCACAATCGCAACGATTGCAAAGACATGCTTTACAACTAGGGATGTGCACCTTACCATTTCAAGAGGATTCGATATAGGACAGATACGTTTTAGTTTAGTTTGAAACGATTCGTGAGAGTCGGTTTGATATGTGGTGTGTGTGTGTAAATGATGTATGTCTATAGTGCATGTACTATGTAGGCTCCTGAGTTAACCTGATGAGGACAGGGGGTGCTGTTGTCACTTTTTCTGGAAAACGTGTCCTTTTTAAACGGCTTCCTACTCAATTCTTGCTCGTACAATATGCATATTATTATTGGATAGAAAACACTCTCTAGTTTCTATAACCGTTGGAATTATGTCTCTGAGTGAAACAGAACTCATTCTACAGCACTTTCCCTGATATGGAGTGAGATTTCAGAAATCTTGGCCCCTGTTCCCAAGTCAGTTGTAAAGTCCCTGTAAATGCTATGAGGATACAAACACTGCCTACGTCTTCCTCTAGATGTCAGTAAGGGGTGACGCTTTGAATGGAGTCGATTGCGCAATCAGGGCCTGTATAAAACACCAATGACCGGAAGTAGCTTTCTTTTCGTCTCTGCGCCTTACGCACGATGGTCGTCGGACTTGCCTCCTTCCAAGCTGTTGTTTAGCCAGTAATATTTCTCCGGTCATGTTTTTACTCGTTATAGGTGTTAAAAACATCATTAGGTAGTTAATTTGAACCGTTTTATAGCAATTTATATCCGTTTAGGGCGATTTTATGGCATTTCTGTCTGATGCACTTTGAGGAGCTGGGCACGTTTCGAGTGCATGGTGAACGTTAGTGGGCATTTCGACGGGACTAGAGGACATCTTTCGACCAAAAGACGATTAGACCGGAGAAAGGATTCATTGCCCAAGATTCTGATGGAAGAACAGCTCATAGTAAGAACTATTTATGATGATAAATCGTGTTTCTGTCGAAAAATGTTAAACGCTTATGCCGCCATTTTGTTTGGTGTAGCTTCGTTTGGCGCAACATGTATTGAAAAGTAAGGATAATTTAAAAAATGTAATTCAGCGATTGCATTAAGAACTAAATTGTCTATCAATCGCTGTCCACCCTGTATTTTTTAGTCAAGTTTATGAGTATTTATGTATAAGACTAGATCACTGTCTAATATGGCGCCCGACATTTTCTGACCAGCTTGGCTACTTTTGTCATTGTATAACCACGATTTTGGTGGCTAAATATCCACATTTTCGAACAAACTCTATATGTATGTTGTAATATGATGTTACAGGAGTGTCATCTGAAGAATTCTGAGAAGGTTAGTGAAAAAATTAATACATTTTGGTGGTGATAATGCTATCGCTCTTTTTGCTGTGAATCAATGCTGGGGTAATGTTTGCACATGTGCTATGCTAATATAACGATTTATTGTGTTTTCGCTGTAAGACACTTAGAATATCTGAAATATTGTCTGTATTCACAGGATCTGTGTCTTTCAATTAGTGTACGCTGTGTATTTAAGAAATGTTTTATGATTAGTAATTAGGTAATACACGTTGCTCTCTGTATTTATTCTAGTCGAGTTGTGATGGTGGGTGCAATTGTAAACTATGATTTATACCTGAAATATGCACATTTTTCTAACAAAACCTATCCTATACCATAAATATGTTATCAGACTGTCATCTGATGAGGTTTTTTCTTGGTTAGTGGCTATCAATATCTTTATTTGGTCGAATTGGTGATAGCTAGTGGTGTTGGTGGACAAAGAAAAAATGGTGTCTTTTGCTAAGGTGGTTAGCTAATAGATTTACATATTGTGTCTTCCCTGTAAAACATTTTAAAAATCGGACATGTTGGCTGGAGTCACACGATCTGTATCTTTCATTAGCTGTATTGGACTTGTTAATGTGTGAAAGTTAAATATTTAAAAAATATATTTTTTTTGAATTTCGCGCTCTGCCTTTTCAGTGGAATGTGGGAGGAGTTCCGCTAGCGGAACCCCAGACCCAGACAGGTTTAAGCCATAAGGGAGACTAGGCATCTACCATCTCATTACCACTATCAAATTAGGGGGGTGCACTGTAGCCTGTTTTTGATCCCCCCACTTTGGTTATGAAACCACAATCACACACACTTGTCATTTTTGCAGATTAAATGTTTGAGCTAGTATCAATATTTATCGTTTAGAAATTAGCTATGACAAAGCCAATACATAGCACAACATTGGATTTCACCCCACCACATATGTCAAAATCAAATGGGTTTGATCGTTTGGAAGTTAAGAGTGATCTTCTCTTCTCTCGCTTCTGCCACATAGTTCTCCTCGCAAAAGTGATTGCTGTCCTCGTTATGAACTTTACCCTGTATATCAAAAAACGACCAAATAGTCTGATTGTTTAAAGCAAAACTACCAACACTATTGTAGACGCTCTTATCCAGAGCGACTTACAGGAGCAATTATGGTTAAGTGCCTTGCTCAAGGGCACATCAACAGATGTCACCTAATCATCTCTGGGAATCAAAACAGCAAGCTTTCGGTTACTGGCCCAACCTCTTAACCGCTAGGCTACCTGCCGCACAGTGCGCAGTTTGACTAGGCTTCTGATATCGCCTTGAGTTGTTCTGCATTCAAAATGACTTGTAGATCAACAACGAAATAGTTACATGCAGTTTGACACTGAAGGATAGGACTTCAGATGTCACAATAGATGGTCTTTTCGGAAGGTATGAAGAACGTAATATGAGCAACAACAACAAATTTAACTGCTGATTCAGAACGTTTGAATAGATTTTCTGACCGATGCATGCTACATTTCGGTCAGTTTGGGGTCCGCGGACCAATGCACTTGTATATTTTTTCATTTTACCCCCTTTTCTCGTGGTATCCAATTGCTAGTAATTACTATCTTGTCTCATCGCTACAACTCCCGTACGGGCTCGGGAGAGACGAAGGTCGAAAGCCATGTGTCCTCCGAAGCACAACCCAACCAAGCCGCACTGCATCTTAACACAGCGCGCCTCCAACGGAAGCCAGCCGCACCAATGTGTCGGAGGAAACACTGTGCACCTGGCCCCCTTGGTTAGCGCGCACTGCGCCCAGCCCGCCACAGGAGTCGCTGGTGCACGATGTGGCAAGGATATCTCTACCGGCCAAACCCTCCCTAACCCGGACGACGCTAGGCCAATTGTGCGTCGCCCCACGGACCTCCCGGTCACGGCCGGCTGCGACAGAGCCTGGGCGCGAACCCAGAGTCTCTGGTGGCGCAGCGATGCAGTGCCCTAGACCACTGCGCCACCCGGGAGGCATGCACTTGTATCTTAAACATTTTAATCTGTGACCAATGGGTATCGTGAATTGTTACATCCCCATTTACAACACACTGCTGCAAACCTGGATATGTCTCAAATCAAAGTTAGCCATATGCACAGGATACAGTGTAGTGTTGTAAACAGTACAATGAAATGCTTACTTGCAAGCTTTTCTCTCAGGACAACAGTACTATAGAAAGTATAAGTTTCAAAGATCAGGTTATGGAGTTAGTACTTTCTGTAGCTCTCAAGGTCTAGACACAAGAAACTCTAAAGGCAACCCCAAAAGTTGCACATGGGTTATGAAAACAAGTGAAGTGTTATAAGCATGCAGAACAATAAAGGGTTATTATAGTATGAAAATAGAGGATGTCGTGACGGAACAAACCTCTTCATCAGAATATAAACAGTGTGTAGAATAAAAGCCATGACCCCTACCTCTCAGAGCTCCCCACACCTTAGGTGCTTTCAGCACAGCAACAGGAGAGTCCACTGACAGTTTGTCTGTGGAAAGGCAGAGAGAACACAGTCAGTCCTATGTTTTGTTTTAAAATGTGTTAACATCCAATAATGCATATTGATTCAAAGACATGCATTTGTCATGGTTACCCATCTAGGTAAGTGAATGTTTCTTCTTTGATGTGTAAGTAAATACGTTCATTTCTCTTTGATGTGTAAGTAAATACGTTCATTTCTCTTTGATGTGTAAGTAAATACGTTCATTTCTCTTTGATGTGTAAGTAAATACGTTCATTTCTCTATTAGTTTGGGGCCTTGAAACTCGTCCACGACCAAACTTGCATGTGTACTACTGGTGTGCATTCATGAAACAGTAGCTAAGGGCCTTCACAACAAAGATCTGACTGTAGAATAAATCCATTATCTCCAAGACAAGCTAGGTAATCCCTCTGTGGGATAATCTCAATTGATTCTTGATTCCTTGCGTCTGCTCTTCTCGACTCCATCTCAAAACCCATTGGATGAGAAGGTCAGAGGTCCCGCCCTTCTGACCATCTCATCCAATGGGTCTCCCTATTGGTCTACTACTGACGTAAAATATACTGGCAGACGTAAACCGCACCAGAGGATAATACTCCCCTAAGCACTGGTGTGGGATGATGAGACCCTGATCCCTCTGGGGAGCCCCCTCCACTATACGACTGAAGTCTCTTCCATTTGCATATATCCTGCTCCAGTCCCAAACTTGAAAACATGTGCCCATAGTCACAGAGTCTCAGGAGGGCTGGTCTGGGATTAGGTCCCCCCTGACCATATGCTTTAGAAATCAGATCCTGTGTTAGCACACTCTGAAAGTCTTTGTGCATACGGACCCTGTTTTACAACACCAGCACCCGTCTTTTCTTACTAGCACTGACTTTGCTGACAGCGGTTTTATTGTGGTAAAATGTACATATTATGACAGATATGTTATTGTCTCTCCTAGCTACCTTAAGATGAATGTGTAACAGTATAGCTTCCGTCCATCTCCTCGCCCCTACCTGTGCTCGAACCAGGGACCCACTGTACACGTCGACAACTGCCTCCCACGAAGCATCGTTACCCATCGCTCCACAAAAGCCGCAGCCCTTGCTGAGCAAGGGGAACAACTACTTCAAGGTCTCAGAGTGAGTGATGTCACAGATTAAAACGTGGTTAGCGCGCACCCCTCTAACTAACTAGCCATTTCACATCAGTTACAAATGCACTAAATTGCAAGTGGCTCTGGATAAGAGTGTCTGCTAAATGACTAAAATGGAAACGTAAGACAAACCCCATGCCTGTGCACTCACATGACTCATCAGATGTTACACTGGGGTAGCTGTCGCACTCGGAGTCAGCTGATGTGATCCACACCTGTAATTCAGACATGTCAGAGGACAATGCCTTTTTGCTCTTGTTTTTCCCTTGTTTTCTGGAACTGGTAAAGATGTACTCATCATACCTGAAGGAAGGAGGAACAAAACCAGTGTGTCATGTTTGTGTGACAATTGGTCTAGAACCCCAGGAAGAGAAGGAATGTAAGTAGAATGTCTATCCATAATACACTTCAACAGCAAGCCATTTGTATTTATACATTCATTTATCTCGTACTTTTGAAAAACGTTCAGATTGATACATCTGTAAGCCTAATTAAATTAAAATTGACTACATGCATTTAAAGCAAACGTTATTCAAATGGTACATCTGCAGTTTAAACAATAATAAGCGACACCTTTTGGGGTAAACAGTTTAGGGTTGGGGCTGGAGAAATGTAACGCCTCATTCATAAACTCATGAGGCAATTAATTTATATTCTTCAAGAGTCAATGGGTACATTCATTTAAAAGTAAAACAACTGATGTAGCAACCGCATATTGCCACTTTTTAAAAGGAACTAACGCAAAACAAACAAATCATGAAAGCATGCTGATGCCTGTTATTTACATGACTCAGTCGTCTTACCTTCGATATGCATTTTGAAGAAGTCTGCAGCTCGCACCAGAAGACGATTCTTTAGCGTCGAATATATGGAAGCTAGCACCGCTGAGTTTGAATACTGCCGTGGATATTTGGACTTTCTGAGGCAACGGCCAAAGAGATCCATATGGAGAATCCCCCAGGGTAGGCTCCTCGTCTATTTCAGCGTCATCATAGTCATAATCTTGCGTTGCCCAGCAGACAACAACCGCGAGCAACAACGCTGCAAACTTCAGCGTCGCAAACATGATGTGCTATGGTGTTGCCAGTCAGCTGACAACTGGCAAGACTGCATTAGCCTCGAGCGGGTGGGGCTTGAATCAATGTGGAAATAGGACGAAATCTAATCTAGCAAATCATATAAGACATGTCTTTATTTATATATTGAGCCATGAGACAGTACATCACTGAAAATCGAGCATTTGTTTGGTTAATGGTCAAGCAGCCAGTGTAATATGTGACTATAGGGACTGGCTAGATGACCTTTCAATCTAGCTATCTGAGGACTTTCAACTCATAAATCATGTAAAGGAAATATAAATACATTATTTATGAGTTAGATGTCCTCAAGATAGCTAGGCTATTTATTGTAAATACCTACTACAAGTATGAATGTCTAGAATATCTCCACAAACACATTACAACATGATTATGTTCATTTGCTCTCATCCCCACCGGATGGATTAAAGTCTTATTGCCACATAAATAGATCATGGTTAAAAAGAAGCATATGGACAAAATACATAAGGTTGAGGGGTAATCTAGCCAGTACCTATGGTCACATATCACACCGGCTGCCTGAACATTGACCAAACTAATGTTCGATGTTCAGTGAGTGAGTAAGAAGACTTGATAACATGACTCCTTGCTCTTTGAACGTTCTAGAATCAACCTTTTCTCAAGCTTTTAATTTTCTCCAGCAAGTGGCGATGTTGTCACAAAAACAGTCATGTTTCACAAAGTTGTTTCAGACTCTCTAATGAAGTTTTCATTCAGTATCACATCAATCTCAACAATATCTCACCATTTCACAATTTTTAAGTGGATTCATTATTTGTGACAATATGTTTCGGCAGTAAAACTTTTGGAATTTTGCCAATGTTGCATGCCAAAATGACCTATATCCATCTAAACGTACTGTCCCGTGTCTGTCGGTCCATTATATTTTACAAATATGAACACATTTAGGTGTAAAGACCCTGGCAGGCAAAATGTATATTCCACGTAATTTGTACACTAGACTATGTTGGGTCATGGCCAGGCCTCTGGTCACGTGTATATTGACACACGTACAGTGCGTCCAGAAAGTATTTATACCCCTCGTCTTATTCCACATTTTATTGTGTTACAACCTGAATTCATCATGGATTAAAGCAACAAAACACATTTCACCCCTCTACACACAATACCCCATAATGACAAAGTGAAAACATTTTTTGAAATGTTGCACATTTATTGAAAATGAAATACAGAAATGTCTCCCTGAAATATTCATATCTCTGAGTCAGTACGTGTTAGAATCACTTTTGGCAGCAATTACAGCTGTGAGTCTTTCTGGGTAAGTCTCGCAGAGCTTTGCACACCTGGATTGTACAATATTTGTCAATTATTATTTTCAAAATTCTTCAAACTCTGTCAAATTGATTGTTGATCATTGCTAGACAACCATTTTTAAGTCTTGCAATAGATTTTAACTGTGAGTCAGTCTTTTTGGTAAGCAACTCCAGTGTAGATTTGGCCTTGTGTTTTAGATTATTGTCCTGCTGAAAGGTGAATTAATCTCCCAGTGTCTGGTGGGAAGCAGACTGAACCAGGTTTTCCTCTAGGATTTTGCCTGTGTTTAGCCCCATTCCGTTTCTTTTTTAATCCAGAATAGAGATATATGATAGAGGAATATGTGATTCCAATGACATCATCAACCAATTCGTAGACAATTAGTAGGCAATACCTACACACAATTGATCAAAATCACATGATGCACACCTATGACGTCATTGAAAACGCTTATCTTCCTCTATGTTTTAGTAGAAAACGTAGAAATGCACCAATTTCACATGTTGATGTTGGGATGGTGCTGGAGATGATGACTATGAAGTTGGAAAATGGTGACGTTTCCCATTAAGGAAGTTGACTTCATGGAAATCAAATGTAGCCTAATATAAATCATATTTTGTGCATTTTATCATCCAGTAGGCCTCGTATGGTGTGCAAAAAAATCTGAACTCACATCTACATTACAGAGTGTAGGTAGGCTATATAGGCCTTCTGACGGATCAGAATACACTTTGTCTATTGAGCGTCTGTTTGTAATAAAGGGCACAGTTCTGCAGGTGAGTAAATTGTACTACTCTTAGATTTGAGACGGCAGACTCTCTCTCACTGACTATTTTACCGTTTTATTACTTCTCCCTTCCGTTGTTATCCTACCGCCTCTGCTGCTGCTGCTCCGTTCCCATCACACTAGGCTACTTTGCATAGCTTACCTCTCCCACTCCGCTTCCTCGACACGAGGACGTTCCTCCCCCTTTCTCACTATAAACACACCCATTGATTTTACCGAGGGAAGACCCGACTCAACCGAGCGCACCGTATGCACTATCGACATAGAACTCCTATAGGATCAGAAGCAAGTCTGGAGTCAGTCCGCGAGCGCAAACGTTTATCTGTATTCCTTCAAACTGGACGGAACGACGAATGTTGAACTGGAGATCTCATCACTGAACGACACATTTAGATGAGTCGCGTCCATTGACATCTATATAGGGATAGAACTATTGTCCAGATCCTTTCCAAATAAGGCTATTCCTTTTTTGAAGAACCCAAGACGCGCATTCTCCCAAGCACAAGTGGCTTGCTTGAACCAGCATCGTGGCTACTCTTCCAGCAGTGGCATGTTCGAGGGATAAAGCAGACAAAATTGAACTCCTACTTTCACCCAAAGAGGTAGTAATGGCACATAGTCTATTTGTATTTTTCACATTTGAGAATGGTTATTGCCATTGTTGATGTTGTGATATAGGCTGGAGGAGCTCTGATGGGGCATTTGAGAGGATCACATCTACCTTTATTGTGTCTTTTTGTGGGAAACGCCTAATTTAAGAACATAGCCTAAAGACACCATCCTGTAATGGATTTTGCAGCATGCCACTTATTAAAGGAATTCCTCAAACATCTGTCTAGGAGATACCATATTAGAATAATTTAGAGGACAATATTCAGAGGGAACGTTGTGTTTTTGCATTATCATGTTAATTGACTGCATATATTCTAGTATACTTTAACGAGAGAAGCAAGATAAAGCAAAGATTGAGATCATATAGCCTAAAATGTGTTATTTTTAGGGCATGAAGAGGACTTTTAGCATGTGTACGTCTTTTATAAATATATTCAAGCCAATCTCATCTAGAAACACTGAGGCGATATTTATTTAAAAAAAATAAGAAATCATCCCTTGCAATTGTAACCCTTATATTGTGTTGTCTTCTCATTGATTAAACACGGTCTATTCTGAATGGTCTCCCTGGGTGCCCTTCACAGCTGCTCCCGGTGTAACGAGATTAACGGAGGGCATCAGGTGTGATATAATGCCAACATAGCTGCTGATGTGTCATTAATGTTCCTTATTCGGTTAAATTCGGCAAGGAACACAATTTTAGTCCCGTGGAGCGTTGGGTTTAACAACACAATTAACCTCTCGCGCAGAGACGATGACAGCCAGTCGGGGACCGCCGGCATTGTATTGGTTACAATACAATTAGGACTGATTGGATTTGAATATACACTCGCAGATGACGGCTGTTTACAGTGACGGGTTAAATTGGCATTTTGCCCAGTGATAGGGTTTATTTTTCCTGCAGGGATTGGACAGTTATAGGATACACATGCCTTGCTGTTTACTTTTGCAAGTTTTCTCCCTGCCTAGCCCCCCCACCTCTTCTCTCTGTATCCCTGGTCCACTTTGAACACCTGGCAATGATTTGACAGATTCCAGCCAGCCCTAGACATCAGATCAGACAGGGTCTGTTTGTGTGTGTATGTGTCATGACATCATCCAGCACAGCAGCTATCTGTCTGCCTGTCCCAGTCATATCAACATCTCTGGTAGACAGGCATTGCTTTCTTGATCCCAGCCCAGGGAGCGACCCTGCTGATATTGATCATATCACACACCCTGCCTGAAATCAAAATGAGACTGAGAGGTTGCATTCCAAATGGCACCATATTCTCTATGTAGTGCACTACTTTGACCAGCAACCATAGGGCTCTATAGGGAATGGGGGCCAATTGGAATGCATCCTGAGAATGTGATGGAGACTCACTACCCTTCCTTAGGACTGTATAGAGATGAGTAATACACTCTTACAGGGCTTGGCTTGGCTTGGACTAGCTTCCATTTATATTCAGGGTTTCTGGTTAGAAAAATTACTTTGAACAGTAGGCTACATCCCAATGCTTTAAATATATTATCATGCATTTTTCTATGATGTGTTTGTATGGGTTTCCATATGTTCGTATGGGTTTTCTTTTTAGAATCACTCATGCCACTGGCTATGTCTAATACTTGATTATTATACAGTATAATAATGCAAATGCAAATACAATTCATCATTTTGTTCTCCTTATCCAGGATTCAATGAAAATGTCTGTGTGCGTCCATGAGAACCGCAAGTCGCGTGCCAGCACTGGCTCCATGAACATCTACCTGTTCCACAAGTCATCGTACGCCGACAGCGTCCTAATGCACCTGAACACACTGCGGCAGCAACGTCTCTTCACCGATGTCCTCCTCCACGCCGGGAGCCGCTCATTCCCCTGCCACCGTGCTGTGCTGGCTGCCTGCAGCCGCTACTTCCAGGTAAAGACACTGTCACCCAAGGCAGGGTACTGTTAGTGTTTGACATTGGAAAACAAGTCACGTTTAGCTGCCATGCTAACACTAGCTGGACTAAATGCTAATGCGCTAACTCTTGGTTTCCCACCCCCTTGTTTGTCTGTCAGGCTATGTTCTCTGGAGGTCTCCGGGAAAGCCAGGCCAGCGAGGTTGACTTCAGGGACTCCATCCACCCTGAGGTCCTGGAGCTGTTATTAGACTACGCCTACTCCTCTCGCGTGGTCATCAACGAGGAGAATGCAGAGTCTCTCCTGGAGGCCGGGGACATGCTGGAGTTCCAGGACATCCGGGACGCCTGCGCCGAGTTCCTGGAGAGGAACCTGCACCCGTCCAACTGCCTGGGCATGCTGCTGCTGTCCGACTCCCACCAGTGCACCAAGCTGTCTGAGCTCTCCTGGGGCATGTGCCTCAGCAACTTCCCCGCCATCTGCAAGACAGAGGACTTCCTGCAGCTCCCCAAAGACATGGTGGTGCAGCTCCTGTCCCACGAGGAGCTGGAGACAGAGGACGAGAGACTGGTCTATGAGGCCACCCTCAACTGGGTCAACTACGACCTGGAGAGGAGGCACTGCCACCTGCCGGAACTGCTGCAGACCGTCCGCCTGGCACTCCTCCCTGCCATCTTCCTCATGGAGAACGTGTCCACGGAGGAGCTGATCAACGCCCAGTTAAAGAGCAAGGAGCTGGTGGACGAGGCCATCCACTGCAAACTGAAGATCCTCCAGAACGACGGGGTGGTGAACAGCCCCTGCGCCCGGCCCAGGAAGACCAGCCACGCCCTGTTCCTCCTGGGAGGACAGACCTTCATGTGTGACAAGCTGTACTTGGTGGACCAGAAGGCCAAGGAGATCATCCCCAAGGCGGACATCCCCAGCCCCAGGAAGGAGTTCAGCGCCTGCGCCATCGGCTGTAAGGTCTACGTGACCGGCGGGAGGGGCTCGGAGAACGGTGTGTCCAAAGACGTGTGGGTCTATGACACCGTGCACGAGGAGTGGTCCAAGGCAGCGCCCATGCTCATCGCCCGCTTCGGCCACGGTTCAGCCGAGCTGAAACACTGCTTGTACGTGGTTGGAGGACACACGGCCGGCACCGGCTGCCTCCCCGCCTCGCCCTCGGTGTCCCTGAAACAGGTGGAGCAGTTCGACCCGGCAGCCAATAAGTGGACTATGGTGGCGCCGCTGAGGGAAGGCGTGAGCAACGCGGCGGTGGTCAGCGTCAAGCTGAAACTCTTCGCCTTCGGCGGCACCAGCGTCACCCACGACAAACTTCCCAAGGTGCAGTGCTACGATCCGCAGGAGAATTGCTGGATGGTTCCCGCCTCCTGCCCGCAGCCCTGGCGCTACACTGCCGCCGCCGTCCTCGGCAATCAGATCTTTGTGATGGGCGGGGACACAGAGTTCTCGGCGTGCTCGGCCTATAAGTTCAGCAGCGATACCTACCAGTGGACTAAAGTGGGAGACGTGACGGCTAAGAGGATGAGCTGCCAGGCCGTAGCGTCAGGAAACAAACTGTATGTGGTGGGGGGCTACTTTGGCACACAGCGGTGTAAGACTCTGGACTGTTATGACCCGACGCTGGATGCTTGGAACAGCATCACTACCGTACCCTACTCCCTCATCCCCACTGCCTTCGTCAGCACCTGGAAACATCTCCCAGCCTGACCTGTATGGCATTCTGGGATAGCCCCACACCTCCATCCCAACCCCCCTCTCATGAGGTATGGAGATCTGTCTCTCTCTCTCTCTCTCTCTGTGTTGTTGTCTGTTTGTTACTATCTGTCAGTAGGGGAATGAGATGGAATGCATAATGTATTAGTGATACTCTGGGCAGTCCAGACTGGAGAATCCAAGCGATTTCAAGTATTCTCAGCTGAGCTGAGTGCATAAGACAGTTTCTTGTTGTCAGTTTTTCTAATAAACACTCTTCGTCGCATATCTACTGGGCTGTGTTTTGAGCTCTCATTGTCACATATCTACTGGGCTGTGTTTTGAGCTCTCATTGTCACATATCTACTGGGCTGTGTTTTGAGCTCTCATTGTCACATATCTACTGGGCTGTGTTTTGAGCTCTCATTGTCACATACTGGGATGATATAAGTAAAATTCCCAGCTCATAGGTTAAAGACAGCTGTTTTCATTCAGTAGCCAGTAGATAAAAATCCTGTTCTTCCTCCGTCACCCTACAAAGATCCTGATTGAATCAAGCACAAATGGACTATTGATAGAGTAATTAGATTGCCATGCGATTTTGGCCAGGACTGAACTGCATGCTTTGAATACTAACCAAGCAGCCGCCGCTATTTGATTTGTGTCTGTCGATACCAGTGAAAACCACAGATACAGGGCGAAACAAAATACACCAGACCACTGTGTGGAGAGAGGGGAGTGAGTGGTAGGATGGGGGATTGTATGTGTAGGTCATGAGAGTTATGAGACCGCAGGTTTGGGGTGAGACAATTTTGACTTTGCGGCTGGCCTAAGGGGAAATCACTCAGTTCTGCCTACAGGACAAGAATCATGACAATAAACTTCAACCTGCACGAGGCAGCGAAGGAGGAGGCACACAGGGGGTAATTGAAACAGAATAAAATACTTTTATTGTCCCTGTGGGGGAAATTTGTCTGAGGGGGTTGAGAGGGGGGAGGCCAATTAGACAAGTTACATGCCGGCAAGCTACAACATCCTGGTGAAGCTAATCCACTCTCAATGGCCTCTTTTTGATGGGTTTATGGGGCTCTGGGTGGGAGGTGAGAGAGAGAGGCAGTCTGGAGTTACTGAGATGAGGAGAAGGCAGAGGGTGGTAACAGGGAGTAAGGCTTTGGTGCCTGTCTTTCAGAGAGAACGCGGCTGCACAGCCATGCAGACAAGCAAAACACAGCCAGTACACACACACTCCGGCCCTGACAAATAACAGTGCCTGGACAGGAAGTGAGTGTTTACTGTTTCTCTGAGCAGCCTCAGTCTCCCCCACCTCTCCCCTGTTCCCCGTGTCTGTGTGTCTGTCTGTGTGTATCTGCAAAGCCTTATAGTAACCACTCTCTGTCTCCTTGACGATAAGCAGGCCAGACAGATGTAGAGCACAGACCATTGGCAACCCTGCTCATTCTGAACACTGGAGACACTGGTGTCATAATCCGACTCTCTCTTTCACACTCACACACGATCGTATAAAGGCAGACACACATGCACACACGCGGACAGATGCGCACACACACACGCATGCAGACACACAATTGGCAGACCTTCTCATTTAGCAGACCTTGGTGAAATGGCTGTGTGCCCTCAGCTCATGAGCCAAAGAGAGGGGAGAGGCAGAGAGGGAAGGATAGATAAATAGATTGATCGGCCTGGGATACTGATGCGCCTCTCCGCTCCACTATTCTTTGCTCTCCTTTGATGAAATGCTCCCTGACTTAAGTGCAAATTTTTCTTCAATGACTCATCTCTGAAACAGAGACTGCAGTGAAAGCTTTAACCCTCTAGACTAAACCAATGCAACATACTGCTTTTGGGTGTACAATTATTTCAGATTTCAGTCACTGAGGCCTGATCCTCTCTTTTGTGTAGGTGCCCATTTTTCTGTAAACAGTCATAGTGTGGAGTGGTGACTCCACACAGAGACACAGTGACACTGATGTATTACTGGCCACTAAATAGTGGGAGGGGAGGAGAGAAGGGTGAAAAACAGATCTCTCCTCTTCAGTCTGTTTTCACACTTTTTTGGTTGCTCAACACTCCCCTCTACACTTCCCCCTCCTCTCTCTTCATCCCTCCCTTTTCCCTTCCTCTCTCTCCCTCTATTAGGTCTAGTCTGTCCTGCTGGCTTGTACTGTTTACAGCCCCACTAGGTATCTGGTGTCAAGCCAATTTATGCTTTTGTTCAGAGATCTGCTTTAGTCTCGCATGGGTGCCATACTGATCAAATCCAATTTTCCAATCATTCCATTTTGTAACTTCCAAGGTTGGTAAGGACTGGGGAACTCCAGGGTATAGAATCCTCCAAAATCTGAAATGAGGATTTCATTATCAGTCAGCTAGCTCATTCCACTCATGCGTTGGAGAGGATAGAGATGCTTGCTTATTGTTATTCATCCTTTGCTATGCAATGACCTCCAGGCAGATATCCCCATCACTAGGCCAGTAGAACTGGATCTTTTCTGGAAGCCTAATTAAGAAAGGCCTCTTCTGGGAGGCAGAGTTGGCTGTTATGCACTCATCTGTGTGTGTGTGTGTGTGTGTATGTCTGTGTGCGACCGTGTGCGTGCGTGTTTGCATGTGTGTGCCTGTATGTGCGTTTCCTCTAGCTACCACAGCCAGTTGTAAGATTGGGCTTCCCCCTCAAGATAGGGCCACATGGGAAGAAGGCGAGAGAGATGGGGGAGGAGGATATGTATTTCAAATGGATATTAGACTTGCGTTACACATGGGGCCTTCACAAGGATTTAAACCATCTGTGGTGTAATGCGGAAAAAAATAAAGCTTTTAAAACCGAAAAGTCAGAATAAGATGCAGAGCAGAAGTCAAAGGCCATCAGATTTGAAATATCTATCTGGATTTAGATTTGGGGGAGCGATAAAAAGAACCCTAACTGTGTCAGGGAATGGCAGTAAAGTGGATGAATTTCACAAAGGAGTCCATTAGCCTTCTAGCCTGATGCATGATATCTCTGACAAGTCTCTAGAGAAACAGGTGCAAATGCCACGGCAGGCAAGGCAGTGTCTGTTTAGTTGTTGTTTTTTACTGAGGGGAGAAAGAGAAGGAGTTAGGGGGGACAGTAATGGAGTGAAGATAGGGTCTGGAGTCTATCTGAGGGATATTTCTGTCCCTGAACTTTTGAATCTTAGCAAATATGTTAAATTGTCTACTTTTGAGCCTTTTTTCGAGGCGCAAAAGCAGAGATATTTTCCATGACCTCTTAAGCACTGTTTGTCTAATGGGTAATTTTTTTCTCTCTCCTTTTTCCTCAGATTTCTCTGTTTTGCATCATCCACTGGATTTCAGCTGTGAAGATAGAATCACACTCTTTAACTTCCTGTCTGTGCAATAAAAAAAAGACTTTCTAATTGTCTTCATGAAAAAAAACTGAACCATTGTATAAGTGTGAAAACACACCTTGATCCACCCTAATGCTACTGTGAGTTTACAGACGTTTAAAGAACCATCAATGCTCCTGAGAGGACCTTGTACACAGAATGATGTCAATGATGTCATATCGTTTCTGAGAGAGAGGTTTGGACGTTATTCATGCAAACAAACCCAGCAACCTGCTGCTTGTACTGTACGATCCAACAACCTGCTGCTTGTACTGTACGATCCAACAACCTGCTGCTTGTACTGTAAAATCCAACAACCCCCTAATCCCAGTGTACTATCGGCATACCGCGCCTGTGCTTCTCAGCCTTCCATGAAAGACCCATCAACATATCAGTCAGTTACACACTCACACAGCCTGGATTTCTTTCCATTCAATCATGAAATACTTGTACTACAGACTATGTCTTTGCTCTTCTCACTCTGATAATTCTGTGATCTGCACAGGGCCTTTAATTGAATAGCATGAAGGAGGACCTGTTTGGACATAGGATACATATGAGGGGAGAGAGGAAAGTGACCAGAGACGGACTCCTCTTCAGCTTGATTATAACCAACTGATCCATCAACAGTTTTCTCTCCCTGGTGTATCTGAGACTTTAGACTCTTCTAGTTCCAGTCGTTCTGCCCTCGCCAAGAGGAGAGAGACAGAGATTGACAACCTCCTCCCCTCCTCTTCCTGTCCCCACCACCTAGTAGGCGTTTGGGGTTTAAAACGTTTTAATGGGTGTTGGAAGTTCCTCTTTGGCAGTTTGCTGTGAGACCTGGCTCTAGCTGTCACTACGTGTTGTGAGGACTTGAAGTGCCAGCACCAGCTGAGTGCGAGAGCGGAGTTTGGGAGAGGGTGAAGGAGGGTCAAGTCCTGACATGTCTACCGATATAAAGTTACCACCCCCTTTAGCCCTGCCTCCCCCAACCCCATTCTTGCAGTAGGTCACTACACTCTCCTGATCCAAAATAACAATAATCCAAGAAGAGAAGTGGACAATGCAACACAGAAGTGAAGAAAATGCTAATCCAAGCTCAGTTGGACACTAAGGGCTCGATTCAATCTGTAGCGCTGAATATCAGGATTACAGCGTGATTGAAAATGAAAGGCAATGTTTCCACGTTCGCGGAGACTGCATTCACGGTAATAGCTGCATGTCGGCTCAATCGGAAATGACCTTTAAAATGTTAAGCTTCCTGTACGGATTGCATCCAGCCCTGAAGGGTTTGCTCTTGCACACTATTTACTGTTTGTTCTGAAGTCATTCCAATGAGCAGTATTGTTTTGTTGGATCACCGATGGATAGATGTTCTACTTTGCCTAGAAGATTATTCTGAACTCTTCAGAGCATGTACCATGGATATGGGGACTCAAGTAAGATTGGCATGATGAACTTCTCTGGTCAAGAGCATCTTGTTACCTTCCTAACCAAAACTGAAATGGAATACATTCTTGTCTTATCTTGCTCCAGTGTATCATGTCTTAATTTATACAAAAATGACTTTACTTTTTTTATTGTTTCTCTCCCTGCATTCATTTCCAGGTAAATGAATGTAGATCTTTTTAAGGGTAAATCATGCATGACCCTTGTTATAGATGCTCTATTTTATTGTTTATCCTTTGGTCTGCTTTTTTTGCACTGTTCAGTTTCTCCCAAAGTGCAACCTGTTCCAACCATATGGTCAGTTAGGTGAACAGGTCAGAGGTCTGGGGATAGGACTTAGTGTAGGGATGGACACTTAGATTACCTAGATTGCAAGTGGCCTGTGGGTGGGCCTTGCTTAGAGAATGTGTCTGTTTTAGAGGTGGACTCTGGGTAGAGTAACATCTCACATTTAAATGTTGACTCTGCTATGAGGCATATCTGCTCAAGTCCCACACTCAAATATTCAATATTATGACTTGAGATGAGCGTATGTAGCTCAGACTTCTGTGTACATCATTTATCAATGTCAACGGGAGACTTGCATGAAAAATACAAGCTAAGCATGTAGATCTCAAGTCAGAATATTGCCATTTTAGTATAGTGTGCGTGTGAAGATGAGGAGGAGGAAGAGGATGTGTAGTTAACTGAATCCTGTACATTTAAAGGGCAGGCAGACACCGCAGTGCTCTTCACCATATGGGCACTGATGTATGGGAGGGAATATGACAGGGGAGAGTTCCAAAGACCAACAAAAAGAATGTCTTAAATACTTGCATCCAAAATGTTGTATCAGTAGTTGATTTCTTGATGTTTTTGTCTGTTTGTCTGTCTGGGTGGCCAGAATATTGACATGTACAGTTTAGCATGATGAAATCATTGTCAAGGTCAACATAAAAGCTAACAGTTGTATAGATTTTCCCAGGCAGGATGTGTTCTGGATGGATTCGGGGAATGGCCTCAATCCCTTGTATTCCACATTCCTGTTTGATTATTTGAGCCACCCACCTCCCAGTCCTCCTCCCAGCCCAACTTCCACCTCCCAGCCCAGCTCCCAGCCTACCTCCCAGCCCAACTCCTAGCTCCCAGCCCACCTCCCAGCCCACCTCCCAGCTCCCAGCCCACCTCCCACCTTCCAGCCATTCTCCCAGCCCACCTCCCAGCTCCGAGCCCACCTCCCAGCCCTCCTCCCAGCTCCCAGCCCACCTCCCAGCCCACCTCCCAGCTCCCAGCCCACCTCCTAGCTCCCAGCCCACCTCCCACCTCCCAGCCCACCTCCCAGCCCACTTCCCACCTCCCAGCCCACTTCCCAGCTCCCAGCCCAGCTCCCAGCCCACCTCCCAGCTCCCAGCCCACCTCCCACCTCCCAGCCCACCTCCCAGCTCCCATTTGCTCCTTGATGTCGACCCCCTAACCAACCCGCCCACAGAACACTGCACGTTTCTCCTCACCAATCAGATAAGAGGGTTCCTTTTAGAACATAAGTTACCCTGGCAACGGTCAGCAGTGAGTGCCCCTACAATTTACAAGTGATTGTTCAGTGTCATTTTCTTCCCTCTCTCATTTCTCTTTTTGCCCCCTCTCTCCTCCCCCTTTATTGGGATTCAGCTCGCTTACGTCCGCTTACGTGTAGTGTGTTCTCCCTGACTGGCTTGCTGTAGGCATTCACCAAAATTATGTAAAATTCTTTATAAACACTTTCAATGTGCATTTGCTTTCATTTTTTCTGTCATGTTTTAATTTTTTTATAACATTGTTTTGTACATGTGACAGATTTTTTTTCACAGTGTGAAATTCATTGCAAAATAAATGAGTTTTTCCTCTTTACTGTAATCACTTGCCTTACCTGTCTTTATTTGCAATTGAGCTTTGATATATTGCAACTATTTGTGTAACTATTTGGTGTACACACACAATGACCTCTAAAGAAATGTATTTTAACACTATGCTTAAACCAACATCCAATGTCTTTCCCAGGCTAAACTCATGAAGGCACGTGACGGTTTTGCATACAGGCTATCTATCATTCCTAAGACCAACTTTCCCTATAAACCTCCTGCAAATATTTTGACATAGCTCTTGAGTAGTAGGAATGAGGAAAAATACAACCCACTCATTCCAGCAGTAGCACCATAGCCTGGGTTCCGGAGGCCTAGCAAGCTCATTATTGCATGTTTCACATATTTAGGCAGCTTTAGAGGGAATGTAGTTCACTTTAATTGTCCCACAGTATTAAAGTCCACTGTATTATCCCTCCACACAGCCTTTTGTTCTGTTAGAGGAGAGACTAAAATAATCCTATCTACTGTATGCCTGTGGCTTTCCATCTCCGCTCTGTTCTGCTCTCACTCTGTTCTGCTCTCACTCTGTTCTCTGTTCTCTCACTCTGTTCTGCTCTCACTCTGTTCTGCTCTCACTCTGTTCTGCTCTCACTCTGTTCTGCTCTCACTCTGTTCTCTGTTCTCTCTGTCTGTTCTCTCACTCTGTTCTGCTCTCACTCTGTTCTGCTCTCACTCTGTTCTGCTCTCACTGTTCTGCTCTCACTGTTCTGCTCTCACTCTGTTCTGCTCTCACTCTGTTCTGCTCTCACTCTGTTCTCTCACTCTGTTCTCTCTGTCTGTTCTCTCACTCTGTTCTGCTCTCACTCTGTTCTGCTCTCACTCTGTTCTGCTCTCACTCTGTTCTCTGTTCTCTCACTCTGTTCTCTATTCTCTCTGTCTGTTCTCTCACTCTGTTCTCTGTTCTCTCACTCTGTTCTCTCACTCTGTTCTCTATTCTCTCTGTCTGTTCTCTCACTCTGTTCTGCTCTCACTCTGTTCTGCTCTCACTCTGTTCTCTGTTCTCTCACTCTGTTCTCTGTTCTGCTCTCACTCTGTTCTCTCCCTCTGCTCTCACTCTGTTCTGCTCTCACTCTGTTCTCTCTGTCTGTTCTCTCACTCTGTTCTGCTCTCACTCTGTTCTCTCTGTCTGTTCTGCTCTCACTCTGTTCTCTCACTCTGTTCTCTGTTCTCTCACTCTGTTCTCTGTTCTCTCTGTCTGTTCTCTCCCTCTGCTCTCACTCTGTTCTGCTCTCACTCTGTTCTCTGTTCTCTCACTCTGTTCTCTCACTCTGTTCTCTGTTCTCTCACTCTGTTCTCTCACTCTGTTCTTTCACTATGTTCTCTCACTCTGTTCTCTGTTCTCTGTTCTCTCACTCTGTTCTCTCACTCTGTTCTCTCACTCTGTTCTCTGTTCTCTCACTCTGTTCTCTCACTCTGTTCTCTGTTCTCTCACTCTGTTCTCTCACTCTGTTCTCTCTGTCTGTTTTCTCACTCTGTTCTGCTCTCACTCTGTTCTCTCACTCTGTTCTCTGTTCTCTCACTCTGTTCTCTCACTCTGTTCTTTCACTATGTTCTCTCACTCTGTTCTCTGTTCTCTGTTCTCTCTGTCTGTTCTCTCACTGTTCTCTCTGTGTGTTCTCACACTGTTCTGCTCTCACTCTGTTCTCTCACTCTGTTCTCTGTTCTCTCACTCTGTTCTCTCACTCTGTTCTCTCACTCTGTTCTCTGTTCTCTCACTCTGTTCTCTCACTCTGTTCTCTGTTCTCTCTGTCTGTTCTCTCACTGTTCTCTGTCTGTTCTCACACTCTGTTCTCTCACTCTGTTCTCTCACTCTGTTCTCTGTTCTCTCTGTCTGTTCTCTCACTGTTCTCTGTCTGTTCTCTCACTCTGTTCTCTCACTCTGTTCTCTGTTCTCTCTGTCTTCTCTCTCACTGTTCTCTGTCTGTTCTCACACTCTGTTCTCTCACTCTGTTCTCTCACTCTGTTCTCTCACTCTGTTCTCTGTTCTCTCTGTCTTCTCTCTCACTGTTCTCTGTCTGTTCTCACACTCTGTTCTCTGTTCTCACACTCTGTTCTCTCACTCTGATCTCTCACTCTGATCTCTCACTCTGATCTCTCACTCTGTTCTCTCTGTCTGTTCTCTCTGTTCTCTCACTGTTCTCTCACTATGTTCTCTCTGACTGTTCTCTCTGTTCTGCCGCTGTCTCTCTGCATTCTCTGCTCTCTTTCTATACTCTCTCACTCTGTTCTCACTATGTTCTCTCTCTGTACTCTCCCTGTTCTCTCTGCTCTGCTCTCTCTGTGCTCTCTCTATGCTCTCTCTTTGCTCTCTCGCTCTGCTCTCTGCTCTCTCTCTGCTCTCTCTGTTCTCTCTCTCCTCTCTCTCTGCTCTCTCTCTCTCTGCTCTCTCTCTCTTCTCTCTCTCTTCTCTCTCTGCTCTCTATCTTCTCTCTGTCTGTTCTCTCAGTTCTCTCTCTCTGTTCTCTCTCGACTCTCTCTGTTCTCTCTCTGTTCTCTCTGCTCTCTCTCTCTCCTCTCTGTCTGTTCTCTCTGTCTGTTCTCTCTGTTCTCTCTCTCTCTCTCTCTCTCCTCTCTCTCTGCTCTCTATCTTCTCTCTGTCTGTTCTCTCAGTTCTCTCTCTCTGTTCTCTCTCTCTCGGCTCTCTCTCTCTGTTCTCTCTCTCTCTGCTCGCTATCTGTTCTCTCACTCTGTTCTCTCTGCTCTCTTTCTGTACTCACTCCCTCTGTTCTCTCTTTGTACTCTCTCTCACTCTGTTCTCTCTCTCTCCTCTCTCTCTGCTCTCTCTCTCCTCTCTCTCTCTCTGCTTTCACTCTCTCCTCTCTCTCTACTCTGCTCTCTCCTCTCTCTCCTCTCTCTCTCTGCTTTCACTCTCTCCTCTCTCTCTGCTCTGCTCTCTCTCTGCTCTGCTCTCTCTCGACTCTCTCTGTTCTCTCTCTCTCTGCTCTACTCCCTCTCTGCTCTGCTTTCTCTCGGCTCTCTTTCTGTTCTCTCTCTCTGCTCTGCTCTCTCTTTCTCTATCTGCAGCTTGGGAAGGAATAAGGCGAAAAAGACTGCCCAGATACTTTCCCTTTTTCTGCCATGTCACCTAGGCAACGGTGACCTTTATCTGCTGAAAACTGTGGGGGCTGAGGAAGGAAAAAGGAGAACTCTCTCCCTCCCTTCCCTCATATCTCACTTCCTACACCCTCCACTCGCTCTTTCCACATGAGACAGTGCAGAGAATACGGTACATATCTGCTTGCCAACTGTGGACTCACTGTGTTTAATGTTTCCTTGTCTCTCTAACAAGTTTAATATCCCATTAGTGTGGAGACTGCAAAGCAGAGAGCACAGCACAGCACAGCCCAGCTGCTTAATAAGACAGCATCCCAAATGACCCTATTTAGTGCACTACTTTTGACCAATCCCCTATGGAGTTAGGGTTCCATTTGGGACTCAACATAACACTGCATTCCTCTAGCACTGTGGAGTCCAGCTCCTCTCCTTTCTGCTCTGCTTAGTGATTGGTGATTGGTGACAGCAGGTTCTGAAACAACAGTTTAACTGGCTCCAGTCCCGACCCTCACCATAGACAAACACAACACACGTACCCTTTCACAGAAAGATGAGGAACGCGACTAAAAGAGACATTCTTCAAGTTCATAGGTTGGACATGTGCTATTATTCAACTTCACTTGCGACGCCCAGGCTTTTTTGAGGTGTATCTGTCAGATGGAATGAATTTTCTTCCCTCTTTACTTTCCTCCTCATGGGACAGGGCACAAGATTTGGCCAAAGACAGACTCCAGTGGTAGAATATTGTTGCTGCCTTATGTCCCACCCGGGACAAAGAGAACTGAGTAAGTGTTTATTTTCCCCCAGCGGCAATGCTGTATAACAAAGATACACTGATTAGCACTTGAGTTGAAGTTTTGGTCTGTGTGTGAGGGACTGGGAGGCTCCTCTAGTGCCCCTATGTGAGTTAACAGTCCCTTATTAATCAAAGGAAATGGAATATCCTGTCTAGCAGGAAATGGCTCCTGTTTCCCTTAACATAACATTACCAATGATAAGTTGACCTCCAGTGATTACTGGGAAGTCTGTCCTCACCAAGTTCAGTTCAAATCCCTGCTTTGTGCTGCAGATGGAGGGAGGGACAGAGAGAGCGACAGAGAGAGAGACAGAGAAAGAAATAGAGAGAGAGACAGAGAGTGAGAGAGAGAGCGCAAGAGAGAGAGACGGAGAGCGTGAGAGAGAAGAAAGATGAAACATATTCAGATTTAGAAAGACTGCTTTTAAAATATAACATGGACAGAATGATTGCCCACCCAGGCAGCCACCTACGCTCTGGCAGCATGTACTACGTGCCCACAGGCGATAAAAACAATGTTCCTGCATGTCACCGTTGCCTGGCAACACGTTTGGCAGCTCTCTGATTCAGCCTTACCAGTTCTCTCTCTCTCTCTCACACACACACACACACACACACACACACACACACACACACACACACACACACACACACACACACACACACACACACACACACACACACACACACACACACACACACACACACAGTCTCCTGTCAAAGTAGAGTTGAAAAGAGAGAGAGGTCTTTTGAGATGTGCCAGCCCTTACTCCCCTTTTACATCACCAATAAGATAGACAGAGAGAGACCAGGGAGCTTCAGGCCAAGTAAATATCACAGCAGAAAAGACATGTACCCCCGGAGGGGTTTTAAGTGACAAAGTAAAATATTATCTTCATGGTGGGGTCATTTTTATGTTGAATTTAGGGCCACCTTTCATTTCCAGTTGTGCTGCAGGTTTGCAGATCTGTGAGACAGGTGGGGAATGATCAAGAGCACACTGTATGTTTAGTTTATGAATTATTAATAAGAGGAAACATAAGCCTCTCATTGAGGTAACATAAACCTCTCAGTGAGATAACATAAGCCTCTCAATGACGTAACATAGGCCTCTCAATGAGGTAACATAAGCATCTCAATGAGGTAACACAGGCCTTTCAATGAGGTAAAATTGGCCTCAATGAGTTAACATAAGCCTCTCAATGAGGTAACATAAGTGTCTCAATGAGGTAACACAGGCCTTTCAATGAGGTAAAATAGGCCTCTCAATGAGGTGACATAAGCCTCTCAATGAGGTAACATAAGCTTCTCAATGAGGTAACATAAGCCTCTCAATGAGGTAACATAAGCATCTCAATGAGGTAACACAGGCCTTTCAATGAGGTAAAATTGGCCTCAATGAGTTAACATAAGCCTCTCAATGAGGTAACATAAGCGTCTCAATGAGGTAACACAGGCCTTTCAATGAGGTAAAATAGGCCTCTCAATGAGGTAACATAAGCCTCTCAATGAGGTAACATAAGCTTCTCAATGAGGTAACATAAGCCTCTCAATGAGGTAAAATAGGCCTCTCAATGAGGTAACATAGGCCTCTCAATGAGGTAACATAAGCCTCTCAATGAGGTAACATAAGCTTCTCAATGAGGTAACATAAGCATCTCAATGAGGT
Organism: Salvelinus fontinalis; assembly: GCF_029448725.1. NCBI lineage: Eukaryota > Metazoa > Chordata > Actinopteri > Salmoniformes > Salmonidae > Salvelinus > Salvelinus fontinalis. The sequence goes on from NC_074685.1 coordinate 10,201,850, forward strand.
AACATAGGCCTCTCAATGAGGTAACATAAGCCTCTCAACGAGGTAACATAAGCTTCTCAATGAGGTAACATAGACCTCTCAATGAGGTAACATAAGCTTTTCAATGAGGTAGCACAGGCCTCTCAATGAGGTAACACAGGCCTCTCATACAGCACAGCATGTGGCATGATGTATTGGTTTTTAGCCCACGGATCCTGGTCTGTGTCCGAAACAGCACGCTACTCTCTATATAGTGCACTTTTTTTGGCCTATGGGCTCTGGTCAAGTAGAGACCTAAACAGGGAATAGGGTGTCATTTTAGACACAGCCCTCAACTGCTGTATAGTAATGAAAGTGTGCAGCAGTCTCTGCCTCTCTTTGCCCTCCAGCTGATCTCTGGCTCTCTGCTGACCTCTGGCTCTCTGCTGACCTTTGGCTCTCTGCTGACCTCTGGCTCTCTGCTGACCTCTGGCTCTCTGCTGACCTCTGGCTCTCTGCTGACCTTTGGCTCTCTGCTGACCTCTGGCTCTCTGCTGACCTTTGGCTCTCTGCTGACCTTTGGCTCTCTGCTGACCTCTGGCTCTCTGCTGACCTTTGGCTCTCTGCTGACCTCTGGCTCTCTACTGACCTTTGGCTCTCTGCTGACCTTTGGCTCTCTGCTGACCTCTGGCTCTCTGCTGACCTTTGGCTCTCTGCTGATCTGGATCACCTGGCAGTTAGACACACAGGAGATAACACATGATGGAAGAAAGGGTAGAGAAAGTTAACTAGCTAACATATGCTGGACTTAGTGCAGCAGAGAAAGATAGGAGAGGAGGGGCTCAGCAGGCCTACTGTAGGTCTGGACCACACAAGACTATCTAAACCCAGGTCAGGTCCTGTTCTCGTTGTGTTATATTAGAAAATAAAAAAGAAAGAGTATCTTTAACTCTTAGGTTGGAGATTTTAAATCTGATTGCACAGTGATTGCACTTCCCTTGCTGAAAGAGAGTGATTGTCGATTGCTGCATCATAAGAGAACATACAGAGAAAAGAATGAGAGCATAAGTGTTCTGTTTGAATGAGAAATGTCCCAATGTTTCCATGGAGTCAGAGAGGGGAGACGGTTCATTGGTTCTTCTCAGGTCCAACACATCTGCTTCTGTCTCCTCTGCAGCATGATTGAACGGACAGGGAAATTAAAATGGATTCAATTAGCTCCTCTCTCTACCAAAGGAGGCTGGTGCAAGGAGATATAGCAGGACGGGCTCATTGTAATGAATGGAATGGAATCTTTGGAACGGTGTAAAACACATCAAACATATGGAAACCACATGTTTGACTCCATTCCATCAATACCATTCCAGCCATGACAATGAGCCCATCCTCCTATAGCTTACCAGCCTCCTCTGCTCTCTACCCCTCTTACAGTTCCCCCCTCTCTCTCTCCCTCTATCCCCCTATCCCCCTATCCCTTCCCCTTCTCTCCCTCTATCACTCTCTCTCCCTCTATCCCCCTATCCCTTCCCCTTCTCTCCCTCTATCACTCTCTCTCCCTCTATCCCCCTATCCCTTCCCCTTCTCTCCCTCTATCACTCTCTCTCCCTCTATCCCCCTATCCCCCTATCCCTTCCCCTTCTCTCCCTCTATCACTCTCTCTCCCTCTATCCCCCTATCCCTTCCCCTTCTCTCCCTCTATCCCTCTCTCTCCCTCTATCACTCTCTCTCCCTCTATCCCCCTTCCCCTTCCCCTTCTCTCCCTCTATCACTCTCTCTCCCTCTATCCCCCTATCCCTCCCCCTTCTCTCCCTCTATCACTCTCTCTCCCTCTATCCCCCTTTTCCTTCCCCTTCTCTCCCTCTATCCCTCTCTCTCCCTCTATCCCCCTATCCCTTCCCCTTCTCTCCCTCTATCCCTCTCTCTCCCTCTATCCCCCTATCCCTTCCCCTTCTCTCCCTCTATCACTCTCTCTCCCTCCATCCCCCTATCCCTTCCCCTTCTCTCCCTCTATCACTCTCTCTCCCCCTATCCCCCTATCCCTTCCCCTTCTCACTCTCTCTCCCTCTATCCCCCTATCCCTTCCCCTTCTCTCCCTCTATCCCTCTCTCTCCCTCTATCCCCCTATCCCTTCCCCTTCTCTCCCTCTATCACTCTCTCTCCCTCCATCCCCCTATCCCTTCCCCTTCTCTCCCTCTATCACTCTCTCTCCCCCTATCCCCCTATCCCTTCCCCTTCTCACTCTCTCTCCCTCTATCCCCCTCTATCCCCCTATCCCTTCCCCTTCTCTCCCTCTATCCCTCTCTCTCCCTCTATCCCCCTATCCCTTCCCCTTCTCTCCCTCTATCACTCTCTCTCCCTCTATCCCCCTATCCCTTCCCCTTCTCTCCCTCTATCACTCTCTCTCCCTCTATCCCCCTATCCCTTCCCCTTCTCTCCCTCTATCCCTCTCTCTCCCTCTATCCCTCTCTCTCCCTCTATCCCCCATCCCTTCCCCTTCTCTCCCTCTATCACTCTCTCTCCCTCTTTCTCGCTCCCTCTCGCCCTGTGCAATCCTTGGAGAGACCTTGCGTTGATTGGGTCGCCTTCCAAATGCCGTCAGCGCCTGATTTACTACTTGAACATAATCTGAATTGATTTTCCATCAGAATGAGGACAGTAGTTAGCTAAGGAATAGAATTAATCGAACACTGGGGAGCAACAAACAACCACTGATCTTGCCTGTCTGCTCTACCTGTCTGCTCTAGATGTCTGCTCTACCTGTCTGCTCTAGATGTCCTCTCTGCCTGTCTGCTCTACCTGTCTGCTCTAGATGTCTGCTCTACTTGTCTGCTCTAGATGTCCTCTCTGCCTGTCTGCTCCACCTGTCTGCTCTACCTGTCTGCTCTAGATATCCTCTCTGCCTGTCTGCTCCACCTGTCTGCTCTACCTGTCTGCTCTAGATGTCTGCTCTACCTGTCTGCTCTAGATGTCCTCTCTGCCTGTCTGCTCCACCTGTCTGCTCTACCTGTCTGCTCTAGATGTCTGCTCTACCTGTCTGCTCTACCTGTCTGCTCTGCCTGTCTGCTCCACCTGTCTGCTCTACCTGTCTGCTCGACCTGTCTGCTCTACCTGTCTGCTCTACCTGTCTGCTCTGCCTGTCTGCTCTACCTGTCTGCTGTACCTGTCTGCTCTACCTGTCTGCTCTACCTGTCTGTTCTACCTGTCTGCTCTGCCTGTCTGCTCTACCTGTCTGCTCTACCTGTCTGCTCTACCTGTCTGCTCTAGATGTCCTCTCTGCCTGTCTGCTCTACCTGTCTGCTCTACCTGTCTGCTCTACCTGTCTGCTCTACCTGTCTGCTCTAGATGTCTGCTCTACCTGTCTGCTCTAGATGTCCTCTCTGCCTGTCTGCTCTACCTGTCTGCTCTAGATGTCTGCTCTACTTGTCTGCTCTAGATGTCCTCTCTGCCTGTCTGCTCCACCTGTCTGCTCTACCTGTCTGCTCTAGATATCCTCTCTGCCTGTCTGCTCCACCTGTCTGCTCTACCTGTCTGCTCTAGATGTCTGCTCTAGATGTCCTCTCTGCCTGTCTGCTCCACCTGTCTGCTCTACCTGTCTGCTCTAGATGTCTGCTCTACCTGTCTGCTCTACCTGTCTGCTCTGCCTGTCTGCTCCACCTGTCTGCTCTACCTGTCTGCTCGACCTGTCTGCTCTACCTGTCTGCTCTACCTGTCTGCTCTGCCTGTCTGCTCTACCTGTCTGCTGTACCTGTCTGCTCTACCTGTCTGCTCTACCTGTCTGTTCTACCTGTCTGCTCTGCCTGTCTGCTCTACCTGTCTGCTCTACCTGTCTGCTCTACCTGTCTGCTCTAGATGTCCTCTCTGCCTGTCTGCTCTACCTGTCTGCTCTACCTGTCTGCTCTACCTGTCTGCTCTAGATGTCCTCTCTGCCTGTCTGCTCTACCTGTCTGCTCTACCTGTCTGCTCTACCTGTCTGCTCTACCTGTCTGTTCTACCTGTCTGCTCTACCTGTCTGCTCTAGATGTCCTCTCTGCCTGTCTGCTCTACCTGTCTGCTCTACCTGTCTGCTCTACCTGTCTGCTCTACCTGTCTGTTCTACCTGTCTGCTCTACCTGTCTGCTCTACCTGTCTGCTCTACCTGTCTGCTCTACCTGTCTGCTCTACCTGTCTGCTCTAGATGTCCTCTCTGCCTGTCTGCTCTACCTGTCTGCTCTACCTGTCTGCTCCACCTGTCTTGCCCTGACCTGTCTGCTCTACCTGTCTGTTCTACCTGTCTGCTCTACCTGTCTGTTCTACCTGTCTGCTCTAGATGTCTGCTCTACCTGTCTGCTCTACCTGTCTGCTCTAGATGTCCTCTCTGCCTGTCTGCTCTAGATGTCCTCTCTGCCTGTCTGTTCTAGATGTCTGCTCTAGATGTCTGCTCTAGATGTCTGCTCTACCTGTCTGCTCCGCCTGTCTGCTCAATCTGTCTGCTCTAGGTGTCTGCTCTGCCTGTCTGCTCTATCTCCTCTCCTCTACAAAGATTGTTCTAAGAAGCTTAAACATAAAACTATTTAGGAAAACAAGCTCTTGGAGTTGTTGTTTGTGTAAAGAGACAGTTGACTGGTAGTGTGTCCCAAATGGCACCATACTCGCTATATAGTCCACTACTTCTGACCAGTGCTGTAGGTAATATGGTGCCATTTAGAACTCAGTATGGGTGAGTGTCAGGAGAAGGACAGGGGGAAACAGAGCATGGTGTCTCAGTCAGCGGCTCCGCTCCGCTTCTCTTGGCTTATCAGTGTCAGAGTTGACACACCTCATCTGTGGGATAAAGCACCAGGATGCTCCTTAACCCGGTCCTGTCTCAGCCCAGAAACCTCTCAATGGGTTTACAGATGCAGATTAGACGTGACACGACCAAAGATTTGGAGTGGGACGTGATGCTCAATGCTATCTCGCAGATGTGAGCGTTAACGAAAGGGGCTAAAGTAAATGTTGGCTTATGGAGAGAGTGTCAAGCCTTCTTCGAATAATAAGACAGAGGATCGCAACAGTTTCTCAAGGCTTTTCTTGGGAAGCAGCCTAAGGTCATAGTCATCTGATGGCTGTGGTTAGCCTAGGCTACTATGGTCTTGCATGGTAGAAGTTACCAGCGTTGCCCAATCCCAGTTAAAGGCAGTAAAATATTTCTAACGTTGCCAAATCCCACAAATAAGATATTTCTGATTACATCTTTGGATAGTGGGAAAGGAGTTAACAATACTCCAGACAAGGTTTGTGCTGTTCATCGTTTGAAAGCCTATGAAAATAGCTGTTCATAGCAAGGTCATCAGAAGCAGGCAGCTGGAAATGTTTCATGAGGAGCTCTGCTTTGTCCAACAACTTTGACAACTACCTACCTCACCGTGCAGCAAATATTCCAGCTCTATACCTAGAGACTAATGGTTTTACAAAGCTTTATCCTTGGGAAGGTATGAAACTCCCTATCCCATACTGATAAGAAAACTGACTGCTGCTCTCTCTCTGTGAAGCACTGGGGCTGAGGCTCCATACCTTTGTGTTGCAGCCTGGCCTTGTAACGGGCCCCCCGCCCGCTCTCATTTCTCTCACAGCAGCAGACTTAAAAGCCTTCCTTCCCTCATACTTCGTGCTTGTAAATTCCAATCACCCCACCGCATCGCTCCGTTGAATATGCGATACGTTTTTTTTTATCAGACTCTTTCATATAAGATAAAATGTGTTTAGGGTCATTAGAGCGTAATTATTAACGTCTTAAGAATTGCTTTTAGTGCCACTTAGCTTACCTCAGCACAGAGGCGTATCTCAGGGATGGAGATGAAACACCATAAGGTGGATGCACTCTGTGTCCAAATGGCACCCTATTCCCTATATAGTGCACTACTTTACTAAGATGTGTACTCAGAGCATTCGCGGACCAACTGGCAAGTGACTTCACTGACATTTTCAACCTATTCCTGACTGAGTCCGTAATACCTACATGTTTCAAGCAGACCACGATAATCCCTGTGCCCAAGAAAGCGAAGGTAACCTGCCTAAATGACTACCGACCCATAGCACTCACGTCGGTAGCCATGAAATGCTTTGAAAGGCTGGTCATGACTCACATCAACACCATCATCCCAGAAACCCTAGACCCACTCCAATTTGCATACCGCCCCAACAGATCCACAGATGGCGCAATCTCAATCGCACTCTACGCTGCCCTTTCCCACCTGGACAAAAGGTGAGAGTACTGTTCATTGACTAGAGCTCAGCATTCAACACCCTCCAAGCTCATCACTAAGCTAAGGACCCTGGGACTAAACACCTCCCTCTGCAACTGGATCCTGTACTGCCTGATGGGCCCCTCAGGGGTGTGTGCTTAGTCCCCTCCTGTACTCCCAGTTCACCCACGACTGCGTGGCCAAACACAACTCCAACACCATCATTAAGTTTGCTGACGACACAACAGTGGTAGGCCTGATCACCGACGATGAGACAGCCTATAGGGAGGAGGTCAGAGACTTAACAGTGTAGTGCCAGGACAACAACCTCTCTCTCAATGTGAGCAAGACAAAGGAGCTGATCGTGGACTACAGGAAAAGGAGTGCCGAACAGGCCACCATTAACATCAACGGGGCTGAAGTGGAGTGGATCGAGAGGTTCAAGTTCCTTGGTGTCCACATCACCAACAAACTATCAAGGTCCAAACACACCAAGACAGTCATGAAGAGGGCACAACAACACCTATTCCCCCTCAGTAGACTGAAAAGATTTGCCATGGATCCCCAGATCCTCAAAAAGTCCTACAGCTGCACCATCGAGAGCATCCTGACCGGTTGCATCACCGCCTGGTATGGCAACTGCTCAGCATCTGATCGTAAGGCGCTACAGAGGGTAATGCGGATGGCCCTGTACATCACTGGAGCCAAGCTTCCTGCCATACAGGACCTATATACTAGGCGGTGTCAGAGGAAGGACCAAAAAATTGTCAAAGACTCCAGTCACCCAAGCCATAGACTCTTCTAGCAGAGAGCGCCAAGTCTAGAACCAAAAGGCTCCTTAACAGCTTCTACCCCCAAGCCATAAGACTGCTGAACAATGAATCAACTGGCCACCCAGACTATTTACATTGATCCCCCCTTTGTTTTTACACTGCTGCTACTCCTTGTTAATTATCTATGCATAGTCACTTTACCCCTACCTACATGTACAAATTACCTTGACTAACCTGCACCCCGTATATAGCCTCTTTATTGTAATTTTATTGTGTAACTTTTTATTTCATTTTTTACTTTAGTTTATTTAGTAAATATTTTCTTAACTCTATTTCTTGAACTGCATTATTGGTTATTAAGGGCTTGTAATCCAGGCTGTATTACAACCGTCCATGATTGGGTGTCCCATAGGGCGGCGCACAATTGGCCCAACGTCGTCCAGGTTTGGCCGGTGTAGGCCGTCATTGTAAATAAGATTTTTTTCTGAACTGACTTGCCTAGTTAAATAAAGGTTAAATAAAATAAAATAAAAAATGAGGGGGAAAAAAGTAAGCATTTCACATTAAGGTCGGCGCATGTGACAAATAACATTTGATTTACTTTTGACCAGGGCCTATAGGGAACAGGGTGCCATTTGGGATATAGTGTAATAACAGTGTGGTACAGGTCTGTGTCCCTGCAGGCGGGCGGGCACAAGGTGTAGCTGGCAGCCTCATAACATTGTTTACACCCCTCTCTCTCTCGCTTTGAAATAGTCCTGTTTGGTCTTTTAATCAGGCTCTAGCTCAAAGGAAATGCGTTGGTTCGCCCTGCAATTTCTACTGTTCTAAGGTTTTTTGCTTGGGTGTGGTTAAGGTTGAGTTTGTGATAAATGGCACATGTGATAAGGAGAGGGTGAGAGAGAGGAGGGGTTGTTGAATTAGCTCGGTTGGTTATGTATTATTTTCACTCCAAAGTAGCATAGTTTTGGTGAAGTCTGTTAAACGCTAAACATTATATTATTAGCCTTGGTCAAAAGTAGTACACTATATAGGGAATAGGTTGGCATTTGGGACGCATTCAGTGAGCCTGTCTCCAATGTTGTCAGACTCCAGTGATTCCCTGTCAGCTGCCCTTTTCACACAGAGGAGGTGATTAGATCAGAATGAGGAACCAGCACAGAGGAGGTGATTAGAATGAGGAACCAGCACAGAGGAGGTGATTAGATTAGAATGAGGAACCAGCACAGAGGAGGTGATTAGAATGAAGAACCAGCACAGAGGAGTTGATTAGAATGAGGAACCAGCACAGAGGAGGTGATTAGAATGAGGAACCAGCACAGCGGAGTTGATTAGATTAGAATGAGGAACCAGCACAGCGGAATTGATTAGATTAGAATGAGGAACCAGCACAGAGGAGGTGATTAGATTAGAATGAGGAACCAGCACAGAGGAGGTGATTAGATTAGAATGAGGATCCAGCACAGCGGAGTTGATTAGAATGAGGAACCAGCACAGAGGAGGTGATTAGATTAGAATGAGGAACCAGCACAGAGGAGGTGATTAGAATGAGGAACCAGCACAGAGGAGGTGATTAGAATGAGGAACCAGCACAGAGGAGGTGATTAGATTAGAATGAGGAACCAGCACAGAGGAGGTGATTAGATTAGAATGAGGATCCAGCACAGCGGAGTTGATTAGAATGAGGAACCAGCACAGAGGAGGTGATTAGATTAGAATGAGGAACCAGCACAGAGGAGGTGATTAGATTAGAATGAGGAACCAACACAGAGGAGGTGATTAGATTAAAATGAGGAACCAGCACAGCGGAGTTGATTAGAATGAGGAACCAGCACAGAGGAGGTGATTAGATTAGAATGAGGAACCAGCACAGAGGAGGTGATTAGATTAGAATGAGGAACCAGCACAGAGGAGGTGATTAGATTAGAATGAGGACCCAGCACAGAGGAGGTGATTAGATTAGAATGAGGAACCAGCACAGAGGAGGTGATTAGATTAGAATGAGGAACCAGCACAGAGGAGTTGATTAGAATGAGGAACCAGCACAGAGGAGGTGATTAGATTAGAATGAGGATCCAGCACAGCGGAGTTGATTAGAATGAGGAACCAGCACAGAGGAGGTGATTAGATTAGAATGAGGAACCAGCACAGAGGAGGTGATTAGATTAGAATGAGGAACCAGCAGAGGAGGTGATTAGATTAGAATGAGGATCCAGCACAGAGGAGGTGATTAGAATGAGGAACCAGCACAGAGGAGGTGATTAGATTAGAATGAGGAACCAGCACAGAGGAGGTGATTAGATTAAAATGAGGATCCAGCACAGCGGAGTTGATTAGAATGAGGAACCAGCACAGAGGAGGTGATTAGATTAGAATGAGGAACCAGCACAGAGGAGGTGATTAGAATGAGGAACCAGCACAGAGGAGGTGATTAGAATGAGGAACCAGCACAGAGGAGGTGATTAGATTAGAATGAGGAACCAGCACAGAGGAGGTGATTAGATTAGAATGAGGATCCAGCACAGAGGAGGTGATTAGAATGAGGAACCAGCACAGAGGAGGTGATTAGATTAGAATGAGGATCCAGCACAGAGGAGGTGATTAGAATGAGGAACCAGCACAGAGGAGGTGATTAGATTAGAATGAGGAACCAGCACAGAGGAGGTGATTAGATTAGAATGAGGATCCAGCACAGCGGAGTTGATTAGAATGAGGAACCAGCACAGAGGAGGTGATTAGATTTGAATGAGGAACCAGCACAGAGGAGGTGATTAGATTAGAATGAGGAACCAGCACAGAGGAGGTGATTAGATTAGAATGAGGAACCAGCACAGCGGAGTTGATTAGAATGAGGAACCAGCACAGAGGAGGTGATTAGATTAGAATGAGGAACCAGCACAGAGGAGTTGATTAGAATGAGGAACCTGCACAGAGGAGGTGATTAGATTAGGATGAGGATCCAGCACAGCGGAGTTGATTAGAATGAGGAACCAGCACAGAGGAGGTGATTAGATTAGAATGAGGAACCAGCACAGAGGAGGTGATTAGATTAGAATGAGGAACCAGCACAGAGGAGTTGATTAGATTAGAATGAGGAACCAGCACAGAGGAGTTGATTAGATTAGAATGAGGAACCAGCACAGAGGAGGTGATTAGATTAGAATGAGGAACCAGCACAGAGGAGGTGATTAGAATGAGGAACCAGCACAGAGGAGGTGATTAGAATGAGGAACCAGCACAGAGGAGGTGATTAGATTAGAATGAGGAACCAGCACAGAGGAGGTGATTAGATTAGAATGAGGATCCAGCACAGAGGAGGTGATTAGAATGAGGAACCAGCACAGAGGAGGTGATTAGATTAGAATGAGGATCCAGCACAGAGGAGGTGATTAGAATGAGGAACCAGCACAGAGGAGGTGATTAGATTAGAATGAGGAACCAGCACAGAGGAGGTGATTAGATTAGAATGAGGATCCAGCACAGCGGAGTTGATTAGAATGAGGAACCAGCACAGAGGAGGTGATTAGATTTGAATGAGGAACCAGCACAGAGGAGGTGATTAGATTAGAATGAGGAACCAGCACAGAGGAGGTGATTAGATTAGAATGAGGAACCAGCACAGCGGAGTTGATTAGAATGAGGAACCAGCACAGAGGAGGTGATTAGATTAGAATGAGGAACCAGCACAGAGGAGGTGATTAGATTAGAATGAGGAACCAGCACAGAGGAGGTGATTAGATTAGAATGAGGAACCAGCACAGAGGAGTTGATTAGAATGAGGAACCAGCACAGAGGAGGTGATTAGATTAGAATGAGGATCCAGCACAGCGGAGTTGATTAGAATGAGGAACCAGCACAGAGGAGGTGATTAGATTAGAATGAGGAACCAGCACAGAGGAGGTGATTAGAATGAGGAACCAGCACAGAGGAGGTGATTAGATTAGAATGAGGAACCAGCAAAGAGGATGTGATTAGATTAGAATGAGGATCCAGCACAGAGGAGGTGATTAGAATGAGGAACCAGCACAGAGGAGGTGATTAGATTAGAATGAGGAACCAGCACAGAGGAGGTGATTAGATTAGAATGAGGAACCAGCACAGAGGAGGTGATTAGATTAGAATGAGGAACCAGCACAGAGGAGGTGATTAGATTAGAATGAGGAACCAGCACAGAGGATGTGATTAAATTAGAATGAGGATCCAGCACTGAGGAGGTGATTAGAATGAGGAACCAGCACAGAGGAGGTGATTAGATTAGAATGAGGAACCAGCAAAGAGGAGGTGATTAGATTAGAATGAGGATCCAGCACAGAGGAGGTGATTAGAATGAGGAACCAGCACAGAGGAGGTGATTAGATTAGAATGAGGAACCAGCACAGAGGAGGTGATTAGATTAGAATGAGGATCCAGCACAGAGGAGGTGATTAGAATGAGGAACCAGCACAGAGGAGGTGATTAGATTAGAATGAGGAACCAGCACAGAGGAGTTGATTAGAATGAGGAACCAGCACAGCGGAGTTGATTAGAATGAGGAACCAGCACAGAGGAGTTGATTAGAATGAGGAACCAGCACAGAGGAGGTGATTAGATTAGAATGAGGAACCAGCACAGAGGAGGTGATTAGATTAGAATGAGGAACCAGCACAGAGGAGGTGATTAGAATGAGGAACCAGCACAGAGGAGGTGATTAGATTAGAATGAGGAACCAGCACAGAGGAGTTGATTAGAATGAGGAACCAGCACAGCGGAGTTGATTAGAATGAGGAACCAGCACAGAGGAGTTGATTAGAATGAGGAACCAGCACAGAGGAGGTGATTAGATTAGAATGAGGAACCAGCACAGAGGAGGTGATTAGATTAGAATGAGGAACCAGCACAGAGGAGTTGATTAGAATGAGGAACCAGCACAGAGGAGGTGATTAGAATGAGGAACCAGCACAGAGGAGGTGATTAGATTAGAATGAGGAACCAGCACAGAGGAGGTGATTAGATTAGAATGAGGAACCAGCACAGCGGAGGTGATTAGATTAGAATGAGGAACCAGCACAGAGGAGGTGATTAGATTAGAATGAGGAACCAGCACAGAGGAGGTGATTAGATTAGAATGAGGAACCAGCACAGAGGAGGTGATTAGATTAGAATGAGGAACCAGCACAGAGGAGGTGACTAGATTAGAATGAGGAACCAGCACAGAGGAGGTGATTAGATTAGAATGAGGAACCAGCACAGAGGAGTTGATTAGAATGAGGAACCAGCACAGAGGAGGTGATTAGATTAGAATGAGGATCCAGCACAGAGGAGTTGATTAGAATGAGGAACCAGCACAGCGGAGTTGATTAGAATGAGGAACCAGCACAGAGGAGTTGATTAGAATGAGGAACCAGCACAGAGGAGGTGATTAGATTAGAATGAGGAACCAGCACAGAGGAGGTGATTAGATTAGAATGAGGAACCAGCACAGAGGAGTTGATTAGAATGAGGAACCAGCACAGAGGAGGTGATTAGAATGAGGAACCAGCACAGAGGAGGTGATTAGATTAGAATGAGGAACCAGCACAGAGGAGGTGATTAGATTAGAATGAGGAACCAGCACAGCGGAGGTGATTAGATTAGAATGAGGAACCAGCACAGAGGAGGTGATTAGATTAGAATGAGGAACCAGCACAGAGGAGGTGATTAGATTAGAATGAGGAACCAGCACAGAGGAGGTGATTAGATTAGAATGAGGAACCAGCACAGAGGAGGTGACTAGATTAGAATGAGGAACCAGCACAGAGGAGGTGATTAGATTAGAATGAGGAACCAGCACAGAGGAGTTGATTAGAATGAGGAACCAGCACAGAGGAGGTGATTAGATTAGAATGAGGATCCAGCACAGAGGAGGTGATTAGAATGAGGAACCAGCACAGAGGAGGTGATTAGATTAGAATGAGGAACCAGCACAGAGGAGGTGATTAGATTAGAATGAGGATCCAGCACAGCGGAGTTGATTAGAATGAGGAACCAGCACAGAGGAGGTGATTAGATTTGAATGAGGAACCAGCACAGAGGAGGTGATTAGATTAGAATGAGGAACCAGCACAGAGGAGGTGATTAGATTAGAATGAGGAACCAGCACAGCGGAGTTGATTAGAATGAGGAACCAGCACAGAGGAGGTGATTAGATTAGAATGAGGAACCAGCACAGAGGGGGTGATTAGATTAGAATGAGGAACCAGCACAGAGGAGGTGATTAGATTAGAATGAGGAACCAGCACAGAGGAGTTGATTAGAATGAGGAACCAGCACAGAGGAGGTGATTAGATTAGAATGAGGATCCAGCACAGCGGAGTTGATTAGAATGAGGAACCAGCACAGAGGAGGTGATTAGATTAGAATGAGGAACCAGCACAGAGGAGGTGATTAGATTAGAATGAGGAACCAGCACAGAGGAGTTGATTAGATTAGAATGAGGAACCAGCACAGAGGAGTTGATTAGATTAGAATGAGGAACCAGCACAGAGGAGGTGATTAGATTAGAATGAGGAACCAGCACAGAGGAGGTGATTAGAATGAGGAACCAGCACAGAGGAGGTGATTAGATTAGAATGAGGAACCAGCAAAGAGGATGTGATTAGATTAGAATGAGGATCCAGCACAGAGGAGGTGATTAGAATGAGGAACCAGCACAGAGGAGGTGATTAGATTAGAATGAGGAACCAGCACAGAGGGGGTGATTAGATTAGAATGAGGAACCAGCACAGAGGAGGTGATTAGATTAGAATGAGGAACCAGCACAGAGGAGGTGATTAGATTAGAATGAGGAACCAGCACAGAGGATGTGATTAGATTAGAATGAGGATCCAGCACAGAGGAGGTGATTAGAATGAGGAACCAGCACAGAGGAGGTGATTAGATTAGAATGAGGAACCAGCAAAGAGGAGGTGATTAGATTAGAATGAGGATCCAGCACAGAGGAGGTGATTAGAATGAGGAACCAGCACAGAGGAGGTGATTAGATTAGAATGAGGAACCAGCACAGAGGAGGTGATTAGATTAGAATGAGGATCCAGCACAGAGGAGGTGATTAGAATGAGGAACCAGCACAGAGGAGGTGATTAGATTAGAATGAGGAACCAGCACAGAGGAGTTGATTAGAATGAGGAACCAGCACAGCGGAGTTGATTAGAATGAGGAACCAGCACAGAGGAGTTGATTAGAATGAGGAACCAGCACAGAGGAGGTGATTAGATTAGAATGAGGAACCAGCACAGAGGAGGTGATTAGATTAGAATGAGGAACCAGCACAGAGGAGGTGATTAGAATGAGGAACCAGCACAGAGGAGGTGATTAGATTAGAATGAGGAACCAGCACAGAGGAGGTGATTAGAATGAGGAACCAGCACAGCGGAGTTGATTAGAATGAGGAACCAGCACAGAGGAGTTGATTAGAATGAGGAACCAGCACAGAGGAGGTGATTAGATTAGAATGAGGAACCAGCACAGAGGAGGTGATTAGATTAGAATGAGGAACCAGCACAGAGGAGTTGATTAGAATGAGGAACCAGCACAGAGGAGGTGATTTGAATGAGGAACCAGCACAGAGGAGGTGATTAGATTAGAATGAGGAACCAGCACAGAGGAGGTGATTAGATTAGAATGAGGAACCAGCACAGCGGAGGTGATTAGATTAGAATGAGGAACCAGCACAGAGGAGGTGATTAGATTAGAATGAGGAACCAGCACAGAGGAGGTGATTAGATTAGAATGAGGAACCAGCACAGAGGAGGTGATTAGATTAGAATGAGGAACCAGCACAGAGGATGTGATTAAATTAGAATGAGGATCCAGCACTGAGGAGGTGATTAGAATGAGGAACCAGCACAGAGGAGGTGATTAGATTAGAATGAGGAACCAGCAAAGAGGAGGTGATTAGATTAGAATGAGGATCCAGCACAGAGGAGGTGATTAGAATGAGGAACCAGCACAGAGGAGGTGATTAGATTAGAATGAGGAACCAGCACAGAGGAGGTGATTAGATTAGAATCAGGATCCAGCACAGAGGAGGTGATTAGAATGAGGAACCAGCACAGAGGAGGTGATTAGATTAGAATGAGGAACCAGCACAGAGGAGTTGATTAGAATGAGGAACCAGCACAGCGGAGTTGATTAGAATGAGGAACCAGCACAGAGGAGTTGATTAGAATGAGGAACCAGCACAGAGGAGGTGATTAGATTAGAATGAGGAACCAGCACAGAGGAGGTGATTAGATTAGAATGAGGAACCAGCACAGAGGAGGTGATTAGAATGAGGAACCAGCACAGAGGAGGTGATTAGATTAGAATGAGGAACCAGCACAGAGGAGTTGATTAGAATGAGGAACCAGCACAGCGGAGTTGATTAGAATGAGGAACCAGCACAGAGGAGTTGATTAGAATGAGGAACCAGCACAGAGGAGGTGATTAGATTAGAATGAGGAACCAGCACAGAGGAGGTGATTAGATTAGAATGAGGAACCAGCACAGAGGAGTTGATTAGAATGAGGAACCAGCACAGAGGAGGTGATTAGAATGAGGAACCAGCACAGAGGAGGTGATTAGATTAGAATGAGGAACCAGCACAGAGGAGGTGATTAGATTAGAATGAGGAACCAGCACAGAGGAGGTGATTAGATTAGAATGAGGAACCAGCACAGAGGAGGTGACTAGATTAGAATGAGGAACCAGCACAGAGGAGGTGATTAGATTAGAATGAGGAACCAGCACAGAGGAGTTGATTAGAATGAGGAACCAGCACAGAGGAGGTGATTAGATTAGAATGAGGATCCAGCACAGAGGAGGTGATTAGAATGAGGAACCAGCACAGAGGAGGTGATTAGATTAGAATGAGGAACCAGCACAGAGGAGGTGATTAGATTAGAATGAGGATCCAGCACAGCGGAGTTGATTAGAATGAGGAACCAGCACAGAGGAGGTGATTAGATTTGAATGAGGAACCAGCACAGAGGAGGTGATTAGATTAGAATGAGGAACCAGCACAGAGGAGGTGATTAGATTAGAATGAGGAACCAGCACAGCGGAGTTGATTAGAATGAGGAACCAGCACAGAGGAGGTGATTAGATTAGAATGAGGATCCAGCACAGAGGAGGAGATTAGATTAGAATGAGGAACCAGCACAGAGGAGGTGATTAGATTAGAATGAGGAACCAGCACAGAGGAGGTGATTAGATTAGAATGAGGAACCAGCACAGAGGAGGTGATTAGATTAGAATGAGGAACCAGCACAGAGGAGGTGATTAGATTAGAATGAGGAACCAGCACAGAGGATGTGATTAGATTAGAATGAGGATCCAGCACAGAGGAGGTGATTAGAATGAGGAACCAGCACAGAGGAGGTGATTAGATTAGAATGAGGAACCAGCACAGAGGAGGTGACTAGATTAGAATGAGGAACCAGCACAGAGGAGGTGATTAGATTAGAATGAGGAACCAGCACAGAGGAGTTGATTAGAATGAGGAACCAGCACAGAGGAGGTGATTAGATTAGAATGAGGATCCAGCACAGAGGAGGTGATTAGAATGAGGAACCAGCACAGAGGAGGTGATTAGATTAGAATGAGGAACCAGCACAGAGGAGGTGATTAGATTAGAATGAGGATCCAGCACAGCGGAGTTGATTAGAATGAGGAACCAGCACAGAGGAGGTGATTAGATTTGAATGAGGAACCAGCACAGAGGAGGTGATTAGATTAGAATGAGGAACCAGCACAGAGGAGGTGATTAGATTAGAATGAGGAACCAGCACAGCGGAGTTGATTAGAATGAGGAACCAGCACAGAGGAGGTGATTAGATTAGAATGAGGAACCAGCACAGAGGAGGTGATTAGATTAGAATGAGGAACCAGCACAGAGGAGGTGATTAGATTAGAATGAGGAACCAGCACAGAGGAGTTGATTAGAATGAGGAACCAGCACAGAGGAGGTGATTAGATTAGAATGAGGATCCAGCACAGCGGAGATGATTAGAATGAGGAACCAGCACAGAGGAGGTGATTAGATTAGAATGAGGAACCAGCACAGAGGAGGTGATTAGATTAGAATGAGGAACCAGCACAGAGGAGTTGATTAGATTAGAATGAGGAACCAGCACAGAGGAGTTGATTAGATTAGAATGAGGAACCAGCACAGAGGAGGTGATTAGATTAGAATGAGGAACCAGCACAGAGGAGGTGATTAGAATGAGGAACCAGCACAGAGGAGGTGATTAGATTAGAATGAGGAACCAGCAAAGAGGATGTGATTAGATTAGAATGAGGATCCAGCACAGAGGAGGTGATTAGAATGAGGAACCAGCACAGAGGAGGTGATTAGATTAGAATGAGGAACCAGCACAGAGGAGGTGATTAGATTAGAATGAGGAACCAGCACAGAGGAGGTGATTAGATTAGAATGAGGAACCAGCACAGAGGAGGTGATTAGATTAGAATGAGGAACCAGCACAGAGGATGTGATTAGATTAGAATGAGGATCCAGCACAGAGGAGGTGATTAGAATGAGGAACCAGCACAGAGGAGGTGATTAGATTAGAATGAGGAACCAGCAAAGAGGAGGTGATTAGATTAGAATGAGGATCCAGCACAGAGGAGGTGATTAGAATGAGGAACCAGCACAGAGGAGGTGATTAGATTAGAATGAGGAACCAGCACAGAGGAGGTGATTAGATTAGAATGAGGATCCAGCACAGAGGAGGTGATTAGAATGAGGAACCAGCACAGAGGAGGTGATTAGATTAGAATGAGGAACCAGCACAGAGGAGTTGATTAGAATGAGGAACCAGCACAGCGGAGTTGATTAGAATGAGGAACCAGCACAGAGGAGTTGATTAGAATGAGGAACCAGCACAGAGGAGGTGATTAGATTAGAATGAGGAACCAGCACAGAGGAGGTGATTAGATTAGAATGAGGAACCAGCACAGAGGAGGTGATTAGAATGAGGAACCAGCACAGAGGAGGTGATTAGATTAGAATGAGGAACCAGCACAGAGGAGGTGATTAGAATGAGGAACCAGCACAGCGGAGTTGATTAGAATGAGGAACCAGCACAGAGGAGTTGATTAGAATGAGGAACCAGCACAGAGGAGGTGATTAGATTAGAATGAGGAACCAGCACAGAGGAGGTGATTAGATTAGAATGAGGAACCAGCACAGAGGAGTTGATTAGAATGAGGAACCAGCACAGAGGAGGTGATTAGAATGAGGAACCAGCACAGAGGAGGTGATTAGATTAGAATGAGGAACCAGCACAGAGGAGGTGATTAGATTAGAATGAGGAACCAGCACAGCGGAGGTGATTAGATTAGAATGAGGAACCAGCACAGAGGAGGTGATTAGATTAGAATGAGGAACCAGCACAGAGGAGGTGATTAGATTAGAATGAGGTACCAGCACAGAGGAGGTGATTAGATTAGAATGAGGAACCAGCACAGAGGAGGTGACTAGATTAGAATGAGGAACCAGCACAGAGGAGGTGATTAGATTAGAATGAGGAACCAGCACAGAGGAGTTGATTAGAATGAGGAACCAGCACAGAGGAGGTGATTAGATTAGAATGAGGAACCAGCACAGAGGAGGTGATTAGATTAGAATGAGGATCCAGCACAGAGGAGGTGATTAGATTAGAATGAGGAACCAGCACAGCGGAGTTGATTAGAATGAGGAACCAGCACAGAGGAGGTGATTAGATTAGAATGAGGAACCAGCACAGAGGATGTGATTAGATTAGAATGAGGAACCAGCACAGAGGAGGTGATTAGATTAGAATGAGGAACCAGCACAGAGGAGGTGATTAGATTAGAATGAGGAACCAGCACAGAGGAGTTGATTAGAATGAGGAACCAGCACAGCGGAGGTGATTAGATTAGAATGAGGATCCAGCACAGAGGAGTTGATTAGAATGAGGAACCAGCACAGAGGAGTTGATTAGAATGAGGAACCAGCACAGAGGAGTTGATTAGAATGAGGAACCAGCACAGAGGAGGTGATTAGATTAGAATGAGGAACCAGCACAGCGGAGTTGATTAGATTAGAATGAGGAACCAGCACAGAGGAGGTGATTAGATTAGAATGAGGAACCAGCACAGAGGAGGTGATTAGATTAGAATGAGGAACCAGCACAGAGTATCACGTTTCAGGGAAGACCCAGATGCAGACAGTGTCGAAGTAACAAACGTTTTTTACTAGAGCAGAGGGCAGGCAATACAATAGGTCAAGGGCAGGCAGAGGTCAGTATCCCAGGGTAGTGGGACAAGGTACAGAACAGCAAGCAGGCTCAGGGTCAGGGCAGGAAGAAAGGTCAAAAACGGGAAAACTAAAAAACAGGAACTTTAGAAAAGACAGGAGCAAGGGGAAAACGCGGGTAGATTTGACGAACAAAACGAACTGGCAACAGACAAACAGAGAACACAGGTATAAATTCACTGGGGATAATGGGGAAGATGGGCAAGACCTGGAGGGTAGTGGAGACAATCACAAAGACAGGTGAAACAGATCAGGACGTAACACAGAGGAGGTGATTAGATTAGAATGAGGATCCGGCACAATCTGCTACTCCATTGACCGGCAGGCCTATGTGCATCCCAAATGGCACCCTATTCCTTACATAGTGCTCTATTTTTGACCAGAGCTCTATAGGGAGCCCAATGGGCCCTGATTAAAAGTAATGCAGTATCAAGGGAATAGGGTGCCTTTTGGACACAGAAGGGAAAGCGGCTCAGGTCAGGCACTCCATCTGAATGAAAGTCAGACACTCCATCTGAATGAAAGTCAGACACTCCATCTGAATGAAAGTCAGACACTCCATCTGAATGAAAGTCAGACACTCCATCTGAATGAAAGTCAGACACTCCATCTGAATGAAAGTCAGACACTCCATCTGAATGAAAGTCAGACACTCCATCTGAATGAAAGTCAGACACTCCATCTGAATGAAAGTCAGACACTCCATCTGAATGAAAGTCAGACACTCCATCTGAATGAAAGTCAGATATTCCATCTGAATGAAGAGTGAGAAGGGAAATAGTTGGAGTGTTGTCTCAGACAAGACAACAGCAGACATCAAATGATAGGGAATGTTGTCAGCGGATCAAAACGATCAATATTCCACAAGGCCACTATTCTACCTCCACAGCAAAGAACTGACCCCCCCCCCCCCCCCCCCCACACACACATACACACATATACACACACACCACCCTAACAAACCCCCAATGAAGGTACCTGTCAGTGACAAGATCAGTGCTCCTGCCAGCCTGCTAGCTAGTCCAAACAACAGTCCCAAGCAAAGACCTTAATCTACAAACTAAAACAACTACAGAGAGAAAACAAGTCCAGCAAACAAAGAACAACATGGCTTCAGGTAAAGCCTTTATTTATGGAGGCACACTCGGTTTACCTCAGACGCCCCATTAATGAATGACGTCTGACATGACGAGGTAGCTAGCATAGCCACTGTTATCTAATGTTAATGAAGGAGGGAGGAGGCCCATTTCATTGGCAGTTGTATGTGGGGTTGAGTGCAGCACAGCGCAGACGTGCCGTGGTTTGGAGTTAGACGTTGGTTTGAAGTTTTCAAGCCTTCACTCTCTTTCATCAACTAAAGAGCTGCTCCTAATTAAAGAGCTCGCTAGCAGATGGAGCGGAGGTGGGGGTCGGACGGGACAGGCATGATGGGACAGGGTGTGTGTGGGGTGTTTATGTCTGTGCGCGTGCCTGTGTGTGTTCACGTGTCTGCCCGTTCATATGCATGTGTGAGTGTGTGTGTGTCAGTGTGTGTGTGTGCAGGGGGAGTCTGGACAGAGAGGAAGCCCAGTGAGTTTGTAATTAGCAGAGTTAAGCAGGACGTCCAACAGCTGGCGAGGAGTTGGACTGTTTTTATCTTCTGCCCCACAGGCAGCTTGTTAACTGTGCCTCAGAGAGACACGCTCCTCCGACTAGGACTGACCCCCGACCGGTGGCATGCAGCTTCACTCTCTAAACTGTATCTCTGCCACACACGACACGCACGCACGCACACACACACACACACACACACACACACACACACACACACACACACACACACACACACACACACACACACACACACACACACACACACACACACACACACACACACACACACACACACACACACACACCTACACAGACACGCACCTACAAAGACACACACCCACACAGACACACACCTACACAGACACACACCTGCATAGACACAGACACACCCACACAGACACACACCTACAAAGACACACACCCACACAGACACACACCTACATAGACACAGACCCACACAGACACACACCCACACAGACACACACCTACATTGACACAGACCCACACAGACCCACACAGACACACACCCACACAGACAAACACCTACATAGACACAGACCCACACCTACACAGACACACACCCACATAGACACAGACACACACCTACATAGACACAGACCCACACAGACACAGACCTACACAAACACACACCCACATAGACACAGACCCACACAGACACACACCTACATAGGCACAGACCCACACAGACACAGACCCACACAGACACACACCCACATAGACACAGACCCACACAGACACACACCCACACAGACACACACCCACACAGACACACACCTACATAGACACAGACCCACACAGACACACACCCACACAGACACACACCTACATTGACACAGACCCACACAGACACACACCCACACAGACACACACCCACACAGACAAACACCTACACAGACACACACCCACATAGACACAGACACACACCTACATAGACACAGACCCACACAGACACAGACCTACACAAACACACACCCACATAGACACCGACCCACACAGACACACACCTACATAGGCACAGACCCACACAGACACAGACCCACATAGACACACACCCACATAGACACAGACCCACACAGACACACACCCACACAGACACACACCCACACAGACACACACCTACATATACACAGACCCACACAGACACACACCCACACAGACACACACCTACATAGACACACACACACACACAGACACCTACACAGACACACAACCACATAGACACAGACCCACACAGACACACACACAGACACACACACACACACACACACACACACACACACACACACACACACACACACACACACACACCCACACCCACACTGACACACACACCCACACAGACACCCACATAGACACCCACACAGACACACACCCACATAGACACCACATAGCCTGGGCCTGGATGTCTGTATGTCCCTGTGCTGTGGATGGGGCCTGGTTGTCTGTATGTCTCTGTGCTGTGGATGAGAGCCCTGCTTCTTTTCCTCCATCTCAGGCTAGACACTCATAATCACAACCATGTACTGAACACCCATCCAAAAAACCACAATAGAATTTGCTCAACCACCTTCCCACACACACACACACTTATAGACCTCCCCTAGCCACACTCATAGGCCCCCTCATACACACATAGACCCCCCCACACACACAACCACACCCACTCTTAGACCCCCGTTCCCACTCTCATAGGCCCCCCCCTCCCCCACTCATTGACCCCCCTTCCCACACTCATACCCCCCCCCCCCCCCCTTCCCACACTCAGATTATATATTATATTATGTACAGTCGTGGCCAAAAGTTTTTAGAATGACACAAATATAAATTTTCACAAAGTCTGCTGCCTCAGTTTGTATAATGGCAATTTGCATATACTCCAGAATGTTATGAAGAGTGATCAGATGAATTGCAATTAATTGCAAAGTCCTTTTTCGCCATGCAAATGAACTGAATCCCCCAAAAACATTTCCACTGCATTTCAGCCTTGCCACAAAAGGACCAGCTGATATCATGTCAGTGATTCTCTCGTTAACATAGCTGTGAGGACAAGGCTGGAGATCACTCTGTCATGTTGATTGAGTTCGAATAACAGACTGGAAGCTTCAAAAGGAGGGTGGTGTTTGGAATCATTGTTCTTCCTCTGTCAGCCATGGTTACCTGCAAGGAAACACATACCATGATCATTGCTTTGCACAAAAAGGACTTCACAGGCAAGGATATTGCTGCCAGTAAGATTGCACCTAAATAAACCATTTATCGGATCATCAAGAACTTAAAGGAGAGCGGTTCAATTGTTGTGAAGAATTTCTTGGGCTTCAGGGCACCCAAGAAAGTCCAGCAAGCGCCAGGACCGTCTCCTAAAGTTGATTCAGCTGCGAGATCGGGGCACCACCAGTACAGAGCTTGATCAGGAATGGCAGCAGGCAGGTGTGAGTGCATCTGCACGCACAGTGAGGTGAAGACTTTTGGAGGATGGCCTGGTGTCAAGCAGCAAAGAAGCCACATCTCTCCAGGAAAAACATCAGGGACAGACTGATATTCGGCAAAAGGTACAGGGATTGGACTGCTGAGGACTGGGGTAAAGTCATTTTCTCTGATGAATCCCCTTTCCGATTGTTTGGGGCATCCGGAAAAAAGCTTGTCCGGAGAAGACAAGGTGAGCGCTACCATCAGTCCTGTGTCATGCCAACAGTAAAGCATCCTGAGACCATTCATGTGTGGGGTTGCTTCTCAGCCAAGGGAGTGGGCTCACTCACAATTTTGCCTAAGAACACAGCTATGAATAAAGAATGGTACCAACACATCCTCTGAGAGCAACTTCACCCAACCATCCAGGAACAGTTTGGTGACCAACAATGCTTTTTCCAGCATGATGGAGCACCTTGCCATAAGGCAAAAGTGTTAACTAAGTGGCTCGGGGAACAAAACAAGGATATTTTGGGTCCATGGCCAGGAAACTCCCCAAACCTTAATCCCATTGAGAACTTGTGGTCAATCCTCAAGAAGCGAGTGGACAAACAAAACCCCATAAATTTTGACAAACTCCAAGCATTGATTATAAAAGAATGGGCTGCCATCAGTCAGGATGTGGCCCAGAAGTTAATTGACAGCATGCCAGGGCGGATTGCAGAGGTCTTGAAAAAGAAGGGTCAACACTGCAAATATTGACTCTTTGCATCAACTTCATGTAATTGTCAATAAAAGCCTTTGACACTTATGAAATGCTTGTAATTATACTTCAGTATTCCATAGTAATATCTGACAAAAATATCTAGACACTGAAGCAGCAAACTTTGTGGAAATTAATATTTGTGTCATTCTCAAAACTTTTGGCCACAAATGTATTATAGGAGGAGGAGGGCAGTCAATTCCTTACAAGTGATATAAATTCAATGAAGATTAGTAGCAGATTTAGGTTTAGGGTTATCTCATTGATTCTATTGCGCAAGGCAACTTAAATTGAGCACAGCTAAAGCATTTGAAAGAAAATAAACAACGCAGGCCTCGTGACAACTGCTGTGCATAACAGTTCTGTAGTTTTGTAACATTTCAGGGCCATATATCACAGATTCCAGTGTTAGCCTCTGCAGCACGGCTGGCTGGATTAGCCCTATTGGTGTCTTTGTAAAGGCAGTGGCTG